>NW_027142498.1:588511-620340 GCF_026170545.1 Melanerpes formicivorus | reverse complement strand
AACAATTTTTACGCTTGCAAATTTTCAAAGGGATCTCTTTGGCCTCCTGTAAGTTACAGAAACGTAAGAAGCACATAGTTAGCATTCAAGAGAGGATTTTTCTTCTTCTTATTGCCTTTATGCAGCTCATATGTGGCTGGAACTCCTCTAAAGGTGCAGGAGCAGAGCTGATGCCCTTGGTTTTCACAGAGCACCCATGTGGTGCACAGTTATCACCCAGGGGCCAAGTTAGCAAAGCCTGAGTCTGGATTTGCTCCTTCTGGGAGTTTGGAGGGGAGGGATTTAATCTGAGCCCATGTCTTGTAATGTATTTTAAAGGTGAAAGGGCCAAGATGAGAGTATAGGCCAGCAGGGATTTGCATTTCTCTTGCAGCTGTAGCCATCCCTAGCAAATGCAGCCTCAATTCTGGAAGCAGCTTAGCCCTAATCAATCTCCACTGTGACATTCAGCTCCATTACAGCCACTCTTCAGAGGCAGGGTGAGCCACAGCAGCTGCAGCATGAGGTCAGAGATGACCAGGGGAGTATACTGCAGGAACACTTCAGCATCACCCCCCCCCCCCCCCAAATATCACTGCAGCAGGAGCCTTCAGCAGTAGTGTGAGAGGAAATGGCCTCAGCTTGCACCACGGGAGGTTTAGGGTGGAGACCAAGAAAGATTTCTTTGCTGAAAGAGTAGTCAAGCATTGGAACAGGCTGCCTAGGGAGGTGGTGGAGTCACCATCCCTGGGGGTGTTGAAGTAGTGTATGGCCTATGAGCTTTTGGACATGGTGTAGTGGACATGGGGGGGTTGGGATGATCACAGAATCACAGAATCACCAAGGTTGGAAGAGACCTCAAGGATCATCAAGTCCAACCTGTCACCACAGACCCCATGACTAAACCATGGCACCAAGTGCCACATCCAATCCCCTCTTGGACCCTTTTCCAACCTTGGTGATTCTGTGACAAGGGGATGTGCTCAGCCCCCAGGCAGTTTGCTGGCAATTAAAGGTTCTTACTGTAGCTTGATGATTTTGTAAAACTAGATTATCTGTAGGTGAGACAATAATCTGAGCTTCTGTGTTCACAGGATAACAGGATGCTAGGGGTTGGAAGGGACCTCCCAAGATCATCTAGTCCAACCCCTCTGCCAGAGCAGGACCATAGAATCTAGGGCAGGCCACCCAGGAACACATCCAGATGGGTCTTGAAAGACTCCAGAGAAGGAGACTCCACAGCCTCCCTGGGCAGCCTGTTCCTCCTCTACAAGGTTCACTCCTACACCATATCCCCAAGCACCACATCCCAACGACCCTTAAACACACCCAGGTGACTCCACCACCTCCCTGGGCAGCACATCCCAATGCCTGACCACTCTTGCCATGAAAAATATTTCCCAATGTCCAGTCTAAACCTACCCAGAGGCAGCTTGAGGCCATTCCCTCTTGTTCTATCACTAATTACTTGGGAGAAGAGACCAGCACCAACCTCTCCATGACCCCCTCTCAGGTAGTTGTAGACAACAATGAGGTCTCAAGGGCTGTGCAGAGGGACCTCCACCGACTGGACAGATGGGCAGAGTCCAACAAGATGACATTTAACAAATCCAAGTGCTGGGTGCTGCACTTTGGCCACAACAACCCCATGCTGAGCTACAGGCTGGGGTCAGAGTGGCTGAGAGCAGCCAGGGAGAGAGGGACCTGGGGGGTACTGGTTGACAGCAGTGTGCCCAGGCAGCCAAGAAGACCAAGGGCATCCTGGCCTGCATCAGTAACAGTGTGGCCAGCAGGAGCAGGGAGGTCATTCTGCCCCTGTACACTGCACTGGTTAGGCCACACTTTGAGTCCTAAGTCCAGTTCCGGGCCCCTCAGTTTAAGAAGGACATTGAGATACTTGAAGGTGTCCAGAGAAGGGCAAGGAGGCTGAGGAGGGGTCCCTGTGAGGAGAGGCTGAGGGAGCTGGGGTTGCTTAGCCTGGAGAAAAGGAGGCTCAGGGGAGACCTCATTGCTCTCTACAACTCCCTGAAGGGAGGTTGTAGCCAGGTGGGGGTTGGTCTCTTCTCCCAGGGAACCAGCACCAGAACAAGAGGACACAGTCTCAAGCTGTGCCAGGGGAAGTTTAGGCTGAAGGTGAGGAGAAAGTTCTTCCCAGAGAGAGTTGTTAGCCACTGGAATGTGCTGCCAGGGAGGTGGTGGAGTCCCCATCCCTGGAGGTGTTCAAGAGGGGATTTGATGTGGCACTTGGTGCCATGGTCTAGTCATGAGGTCTGTAGTGCCAGGTTGGACTCGATGATCTTTGAGGTCTCTTCCAACCTTGGTGATTCTGTGATTCTTTTCCACACTAGGCAGATAGATATCTACACACAGGCATGCAGATGCACTTCAAAAGCTGTGTTTAGCCACATCTGAGCTTAAGAAATACATGCTCTGTGAGGGTAAATCCATGTGTAGCAAAGGTGAACTCCTCTGTGACAATGATTAAAGCTTGCTTTCCTTGTCTTGAACCTCCAGGAAGCATGTGATGCAACATCCTCCAGCCTCTGTGCTGCATCTGAGCAGCTCGTATTGAATGCAAGCTCTGTTAAGTTGAAAGGACTTCTGGTTTGTTTCAACTTGAAAGTGCTTTAATATGAGGCCAGAGAGAAAATCTGTCTCCATAATCAAATTATAACAAGTAAGGATTAAAAGTATTAAGACATTTAAGCAATCTTTTAGCTGCCCTGTGTTCTTGAGGTCATTTGAAGCTGGCTGTGGGAATAAGTAAAATAAAATCACAAGGAGGGGGTGGGGGGAAAAAAACCCAACCCCAAAGTATTATAGAAGGGAATCAAAGAGCACCCCTTCAGGATTAGATTATGGTACAAGAAAGGGACTAAAACATTTTCCAGGACCTTTAATTCATTTTCCTTTGGGAAACAATTTTAGGAGGGTATTTTACTACCAATCCTTTCTTCCCTTCTCAAACTGGATGTGTAATGAATGCTGCTAACGTCCACACATTCACAAACCAAAGAGCATTCCCCAAATAAACTGTTTTAGGGACTGGGCATCTGGCATGAGTTGATTATTTGTTGTTTACACACAGACAAATATATATATGTTAAGTGTTAAGTATTAGTTCTGGGCTCCTCAAGTCAAGGAGGACATTGAGACACTTGAATGTGTCCAGAGAAGGGCAATGAGGCTGGGGAGGGGTCTGGAGCACAGCCCTGTGAGGAGAGGCTGAGGGAGCTGGGTTGCTTAGCCTGGAGAAGAGGAGGCTCAGGGGAGACCTTCTTGCTCTCTACAACTCCCTGAAGGGAGATTGTGGGGGTTGGTCTCTTCTGCCAGGCACCCAGCACCAGAACAAGAGGACACAGTCTCAAGCTGTGCCAGGGGAAGTTTAAGCAGGAGGTGAGGAGAAAGTTCTTCCCAGAAAGAGTAATTGGCCACTGGAATGTGCTGCCCAGGCAGGTGGTGGAGTCCCCATCCCTGGAGGTGTTTAGGAGGGGACTGGATGTGGCACTCGGTGCCATGGTTTAGTTGTCAGGAGGTGTTGAGTGACAGGTTGCACTTGATGATCTCTGAGGTCTTTTCCAACCTTATTGATTCTGTGATTGTATCTCTGAGGTCATTGCCAACCTGGTTGATTCTATATTTTATATATCATAGTATCATAGAAGCAGTCAGGGTTGGAAGAGACCACAAGGATCATCTAGTTCCAATCCCCCTGCCATGGGCAGGGACACCCCACACTAGATCAGGCTGCCCAGAGCCTCATCCAGCCTGGGCTTAAACACCTCCAGGGATGGGGCCTCAACCACCTCCCTGGACAACCCATTCCAGGGCTTCACCACTCTCGTGGGGAAGAACTTCCTCCTCACCTCCAGCCTGAATCTCCCCACCTCCAGCTTCATTCCATTCCCCCTAGTCCTATCACTACCTGAGAAGTCCTTTCCCAGCCTTCCTGTAGCCCCCTTCAGATCTTGGAAGGCCACAATGAGGTCCCCTCAGAGCCTTCCCTTCTGCAGACTGAACAGCCCCAACTCCTTCAGTCTGTCCTCATAGGAGAGGTGCTCCAGCCCTCTGATCATCCTTGTGTCCCTTCTCTGGGCCACACACACACACACATATATATATATATACATACATACATATATATATATATATATATATACACACACGTGTGTGTGTGTATATATAAATCAAAAGAACATGTTCAGTCTAAATCAATGCTGGCAGATGCATTGGCAATAAGTAAGTTTATAGGCAAGTGTCTCAATGCACCAAACAAAGTCACCTCTCTTCAACTACTTTCATGATGAGACAAACTAAATCAGGCCACTTCATTGGTGGCAACTTGATGCAGGAAAGGAATGAGGTTATCACAGTGTCATAGAATGTTAGGGGTTGGAGGGAACCTTGAAAGATCACTGAGTCCAACTCCCCCTGCCAGAGCAGGATCACCTAGAGAAGGTCATACAGGAACACAGGCAGGCAGGTGTTGAATGTCTCCAGAGAAGGAGACTCCACAACCTCTTGGGGCAGCCTGTGATGATGCAAGGAGGTATAAATTATCTCTTTCCTGTCTGAAACTGGTTTTCTTTTATTTAGTAGCATCTTTCCCAAGAGCTAAAACCCCCACAAATACCTGGCATGTCCTTTGAAATGAATCCCACACTCTTGTTCCCTTAGCCTGCGCCAGGCAAGTGAAAAAGGGGAGACCTCACAACCACAACTACTTCCCTCAAGGTACAAAGAAGCCTTGAGAATTACTTTTACTCTACCCTGATATTCTGTCCTCAGAAAAAAAAAAACCTGTTTGTAGCTGACTCATCTGTGTGGTGTTTTACAGGCACAAACTACCACCCAGGAGCTTTCACTTAAACATAAGGAAAAACTTCTTAACTTGGAGGGTGGCAGAGCCCTGGAGCAGGCTGCCCAGAGAGGTGGTGGAGTCTTCTTCTCTGGAGGTTTTCCAAACCCACCTGGTTGCGTTGCTGAGTGATTTCACAGGATCACCAAGGTTGGAAGAGACCTCAAGGATCATCAAGTCCAACCTGGCACCACAGACCTCATGACTAAACCATGGCACCAAGTGCTGCATCAAATCCCTTCTTGACCACCTCAGGGATGGTGACTCCACCACCTCCCTGGGCAGCACATCCCAATGGGCAATCACTCAATCTATGAAGAATTTCTTCCTAACATCCAGCCTAAACTTCCCCTGGCACAGCTTGAGACTGTGTCCTCTTGTTCTGGCGCTGCTTGCCTGGGAGAAGAGACCAACCCCCACCTGGCTACAACCTCCCTTCAGGGAGTTGGAGAGAGCACTGAGGTCTCCCCTGAACCTCCTCTTCTCCAGGCTAAGCAACCCCAGCTCCCTCAGCCTCTCCTCACAGGGCTGTGCTCCAGATCCCTCCCCAGCCTCCTTGCCCTTCTCTGGACACCTTCAAGTCTCTCAATGTCCTTTTTTAAACTGAGGGGCCCAGAACTGTTACTCAGGGTGACCCTGTTCTAGCAGGGGGGGTTGGACTGGATGATCTTCAGAGGTCTCTTCCAACCCCCACCATGCTGGGATGCTGTGGTTACTGACAGATCCCTGTGCATGGATAACTGTTGTATTGATTTACTGAGAATCATGGAATCGTAGAATCAATAAGGTTGGAAAAGACCTCAAAGATCATCAAGTCCAACCTGTCACCCAACACCTCCTGACTACTAAAACAAGGCACCAAGTGCCACATCCAATCCCTTTTTGAACACCTCCAGGGACAGGGATTCCACCACTCCCTGGGCAGCACATTCCAGCGGCCAATTACTCTCTCTGTGAAGAACCTTCTCCTCACCTCCAGCTTAAACTTCCCCTGGCACAGCTTGAGACTGTGTCCTCTTGTACATGGCTGAGGTTTACTTTAGGGCAACAGCTCACGTCTAAACAATACTGCTCAGAAAGCATCTTGCTCCTCACTATACCCACACCTACCACTGCCCACCTCACCACACTCTCCTGTGCCCTGTGGGAAGCAAGCCTCGAGGTGTGCACAAGCAAACCTCATGAAGTTCAACAAGAGCAAGTGCAGGGTCCTGCATCTGGGTCGAGGCAATCCCAGGCACAAATGCAGGCTGGGCAGGGACTGGCTGGGAAAGCAGCCCTGAGGAGAGAGGACTTGGGGGTGCTGGTGGACAAAAAGCTCAACAGGAGCTCTCAGTGTGCACTTGCAGCCTGCAAAGCCAATCAGATCCTGGGCTGCATCAGGAGAAGTGTGGCCAGCAGGGCAAGGGAGGTGATTCTCCCCCTCTGCTCAGCTCTGGTGAGACCCCACCTGGAGTACTGCCTCCAGTTCTGGAGCCCCTATTCCAAGAGGGATCTGGAGGTGCTGGAAGGTGTCCAGAGAAGGGCCAGGAGGATGAGCAGAGGGCTGGAGCTGCTCTGCTGTGAGGACAGACTGAAGGAGTTGGGGCTGTTCAGTCTGCAGAAGAGAAGGCTCCGAGGGGACCTCATTGTGACCTTCCAGTATCTGAAGGGGGCTCCAGGAAGGCTGGGGAGGGACTGCTCAGGATCTCAGGGAGTGATAGGACTAGGGGGAATGGAATGAAGCTGGAGGTGGGGAGATTCAGGCTGGAGGTGAGGAGGAAGTTCTTCCCCATGAGAGTGGTGAAGCCCTGGAATGGGTTGTCCAGGGAGGTGGTTGAGGCCCCCATCCCTGGAGGTGTTTAAGCCCAGGCTGGATGAGGCTCTGGGCAGCCTGATCTAGTGTGGGGTGTCCCTGCCCATGGCAGGGGGGTTGGAACTGGATGATCCTTGTGGTCCCTTCCAACCCTGACTGATTCTATGATACTATGACTGACCAGACACCAGCCCTGGCTGCACAGCTGCAGCCTGCACCTTGCCTCTTCACTGGGCAGAGGGAGAGGAAAGCTCAGGGCATTGAGCCCATTTATTTCTCTCCCATGATATTTCTTCATCTTTAATTATATTTCTTCATCTTTAATTATATCTATTTATATTTAATTATATTTATTTATATTTATCCATATTTGAGTATATTAGATTATATTTGTTCATATTTGATTATATTTATTCCTATTTGATTATATTTATCCATATTTTATTATCTTTTATGATATTTATTCATATTTGATTACATTTGATGCTATTTCTTAATATTTAATCACATTTAATGATCTTTATTTATAGATTCATGGCTGTAATTAGGTCCTGGTGGGGAGAACCGTGGACATCTGATCACAATTAGCTTGTTTTGGCACGTTGGGGTTTCTTTTTCTGGCAAATGAAAACTTGTTTGCACAATTAAAAGGGAAAGAAAAATAAATACATAAAAATCATTTTAAAACACAAGAACAGATTTAACCTAAATGAGGCAACTGGAGCCAAAACACACTGTGCAACCGAGCTGGTGCCCAGATCTGATCTCTAAGCCTTCAGAAAACAGCTGCCAGTTGCTATTGGATGGTCTTTGCATCACAGAATCACCAAGGTTGGAAGAGACCTCAAAGATCATCGAGTCCAACCTGGCACCACAGACCTCATGACTAAACCATGGCATCAGGAGGTCACATCCCAGAGGCTTCAGGCAGTGCCAGGCACATATGTGTGGAGGACTGGTTTGCAAAACATGGGGGTGAGTGAAATCTGTGTGGGGTTAAGCAAGTAGGCACCTCCAGCCACAGCTAGAACAAGAGTGATCCCAGCAGAGCTGTGTCACCATCAGGCTGAGCAGGGAGCATCAGTCTCTGAATCACAGCATGGTAAGGGCTAGAATAGGATAGGGCAGAATAGAATAGGATAGGGTAGGATAGGATAGGATAGGATAGGATAGGATAGGATAGGATAGAATAGAATTAAGAAAGAAAAGAATAAGAAAGAATAAGAATAAGAATAAGAATAAGAATAAGAATAAGAATAAGAATAAGAATAAGAATAAGAATAAGAATAAGAATAAGAATGGAATAGAATTAACCAGGTTGGAAAAGACCTTTGAGATCATCAAGTCCAACCTATCACCCAACACCATCTAACCAACTAAACCATGGCACCAAGCACCCCATCCAGTCTCTTCCTAAACACCTCCAGGGATGGTGACTCCACCACCTCCCCGGGCAGCACATTCCAATGGCCAATCTCTCTTTCTGGGAAGAATTTCTTCCTAATATCCAGCCTGAACCTCCCCTGGCACAGCTTAAGACTGTGTCCTCTTGTTCTGGTGCTGGTTGCCTGGGAGAAGAGACCAACCCCCACCTGGCTATAACCTTCCTTCAGGGAGCTGTAGAGTGCAAGAAGGTCTCCCCTGAGCCTCCTCTTCTCCAGACTAAGCAACCCCAGCTCCCTCAGCCTCTCCTCACAGGGCTGTGCTCCAGACCCCTCCCCAGCTTTGCTGCCCTTCTCTGGACACCTTCCAGCAATTCCACATCTTTCTTAAACTGTGGAGCCCAGAAGTGGACACAGGACTCAAGGTATGTCCCAACCAGCACTGAGAGTTTCGCTCCTCTAAGCTGGAGGGCTGCAGAGCCAGGCAGACATAGCAGGGGGATGTGTGGAGAAATGCCAGGCAGGGTGGGAGAGAGGGGGCTGGTCTCCGGGAATCATATTCAGGACTGAAAATGATGGTATAGATAGTATTTTAGGTAGGTAGGTAGGTAGGTAGGTAGGTAGGTAGGTAGGTAGGTAGGTAGGTAGGTAGGTAGATAGACAGATAGGTAGGTAGGTAGGTAGGTAGGTAGGTAGGTAAGTAGATAGATAGATAGATAGATAGATAGATAGATAGATAGATAGATAGATAGATAGATAGATAGATAGATAGATAGATAGGTAGGTAGGTAGATAGGTAGGTAGATAGATAGATGGATGGATGGATAGATAGATAGATAGATAGATAGATAGATAGATAGATAGATAGGTGGGTAGGTAGATAGATAGGTGGGTAGGTAGGTAGGTAGGTACATAGATAGATAGATAGATAGATAGATAGATAGTTAGATAGATAGATAGATAGATAGATAGATAGATAGATAGATAGATAGATAGATAGATAGATAGATAGATAGGTGGGTAGGTAGATAGATAGGTAGGTAGATAGATAGATAGATAGATAGATAGATAGATAGATAGATAGATAGATAGATAGATAGATAGGTAGGTAGGTAGATAGATAGATAGGTAGATAGGTGGGTAGGTAGATAGATAGGTAGGTAGGTAGATAGATAGGTAGGTAGGTAGGTAGGTAGGTAGATAGATAGATAGATAGGTAGGTAGATAGATAGGTAGGTAGGTAGGTAGGTAGGTAGATAGATAGATAGATAGGTAGGTAGGTAGATAGATAGATAGGTAGATAGGTGGGTAGGTAGATAGATAGGTAGGTAGGTAGATAGATAGGTAGGTAGGTAGGTAGGTAGGTAGATAGATAGATAGATAGGTAGGTAGATAGATAGGTAGGTAGGTAGGTAGGTAGGTAGGTAGGTAGGTAGGTAGATAGATAGATAGATAGATAGATAGGTAGATAGATAGAAGATAGATATCACCACAAATTGATTATTTTCTCCCCCTTTGCATCAGACTTCTGCCTGTGTAACTTTCTGTCCTCTCTTAAATGCACAAATTCTCTGTGCTGGGATGCTGCCCCCCCCAAAGCCAACAGATAATGAAGACTGTTTCAGCTTCAGCATCCCAGCTTCTTCCCTTAGAAGGTGGTTTGAGGGTTGCCCTCATGCAGAGTCATATTCCTTTCAGGAGAGCTCAGCTGGGTGTTTCACAGCAGGATAACCAACTGGGAGCTGTGTCTGTGGGAGAGGGGGAAATGGAACGTTGTGGCCATCAAGTGTCAAGAATAACTTTGCTTTCTGAAGATCCCAGCTTTGAGGAGTGTTTAGTTTTCTCCACAACACCTACTAAACTGAGCCCCTCTGGGAGACAGAGAGAAAGCACATTGGCTACGTGCAGGCTACTAAATCAAATGAGCGTGGGACTGTTTTCTGTCACGGAGTCCAACTGGCATGGAGCAGCCTACATCCATACTGCTGAATTCTCCTCTTCAAAAACATGCTGGAAGCAGCCAAATTGCCTGTGATCTCTGAATGACCTTCAGCCTCTGGAAATCCTTACTGTCCTCAGCAATTGTTTGGGAGAGTGCTAGCTGGTCCAGGTCAGAACCACGCTAGGAGCCTTTCTAACAAGTTAACAGTTAGATGACTGAGTCCAGGAACATTCCCAACAGGCCCCAATTTATTCATAAATATGCTGTCATTTAACTCTTCCCCAACCAAGCACAGATCTGAGTGAGGAGTCCAATGGCATCCTGGCCTGCATCAGTAACAGTGTGGCCAGCAGGAGCAGGGAAGTCATTCTGCCCCTGTACTCTGCACTGGTTAGACCACACCTTGAGTCCTGTGTCCAGTTCTGGGCCCTCAGTTTAAGGACATTGAGAGACTTGAAGGTGTCCAGAGAAGGGCAACGAAGCTGGGGAGGGGTCTGGAGCACAGCCCTGTGAGGAGAGGCTGAGGGAGCTGGGGTTGCTTAGCCTGGAGAAGAGGAGGCTCAGGGGAGACCTTATTGCTCTCCACAGCTACCTGAAGGGAGGTTGTAGCCAGGAGAGGGTTGGTCTCTTCTCCCAGGCAACCAGCACCAGAACAAGAGGACAGAGTCTCAAGCTGTGCCAGGGGAAGTTTAGGCTGGAGGTGAGGAGAAAGTTCTTCCCAGAAAGAGTTGTTAGCCACTGGAATGTGCTGCCCAGGGAGGTGGTGGAGTCACCGTCCCTGGAGGTGTTCAAGAGGGGATTGGATGTGGCACTTGGTGCCATGGTTTAGTAGTCCTGAGGTCTGTGGTGACAGATTGGACTTGATGACCTTTGAGGTCTCTTCCAACCTTGGTGATTCTGGGATTCTGTGATCCAGTCTATCCAGCTGATAATATCACAGCCCAACAACATGGGATTGGATGTGGCACTTGGTTCCATGGTCTAGTCATGAGGTCTGTGGTGACAGGTTGGACTCGATGATCCTTGAGGTCTCTTCCAACCTTAGTGATACTGTGAGACTGTGATAAATGGGCAATAGGCACTTTAAATCAGATTGGGGTTTGGGTTTTATCATCCTGCATAGAGCTGTGCAGAATAATTCATGCAGAGTGAAAAACCAGAACAAATCCTGGTTTCCTGCAGAAATTTTATATTGTGTTCCATGCAGCTGAGAAACTTCCTTACAGCTGTTTGTGTCATGAGAGGGCAATTGTGCTGTGTATGAAGAAAAGAGAGCTGAGCAGTTCTCTTTCGGTCATACTGAAGATATTTGCTGCATGGAAGCTCTAGAGTCAGATCAAGACATTGTGGTCCCATGGACCTAGGTGGGGTCTGGATGTCCACATTCAAATTTCTGTCTTGGAAATTGAAAGCTGAAGTGAATGGAATGATCTAGCAACCTGATCTAGTGCCAGGTGTCCCTGCCCGTGGCAGGGGGGGTTGGAGCTAGGTGATCCTTGAGGTCACTTCCAACCCTAACAATTCTATCATTCTATGATAATTGTTTCCAGGATGACCCCCAGTCCTGACAGTCTGCTTAACCATAGCATCACAGAATCCACCAGGTTGGAAAAGGCCTCAGAGATCATCAAGTCCAACCTATTACCTAACACCTAACACCTCCTGACAGCTAAACCATAGCTCCAAGTGCCACATCCAAGCCTGTTTTGAACACCTCCAGGGACAGGGAGTCCACCACCTCCCTGGGCAGCACATTCCAATGGCCAACAACTCTCTCAGTGAAGAGGTTTCTTCTCACCTCCAGCCTAAACGTCCCCTGGCACAGCTTGAGCTATTGTTCTGGTGCTGGTTGCCTGGGAGAAGAGACCAACCCCCTCCTGGCTACAACCTCCCTTCAGAGAGTTGTAGACAGCAATAAGATCTCCCCTGAGCCTCCTCTTCTCCAGTCCCCATGAGGGTGGTGAGAGCCTGGCACAGGTTGCCCAGGGAGGTGGTGGAAGCCTCCTGCCTGGAGGTGTTTGCAGCCAGGCTGGATGTGGCTGTGAGCAACCTGCTGTAGTGTGAGGTGTCCCTGCCAATGGCAGGGGGGGTGGAACTGGCTGATCCTTGAGGTCCCTTCCAACCCTGACAATTCTATGATCCCTTCCAACCCTAACAATTCTATGATTCTATTTCATGCCATGTAGTGTTGTTTAGGATCACAGGGCTGGAGAAAAAGCTGTCATGCCTGCCAGGCAGACTATTCTTTACACTTCAGATGTGCTCTTCCAAATGCACTTTCTAAATGCAAAGCATAAATCTGATTGCTTCAGCTTTTGCTGCACAATAACAACAAATAGCTGCTATCTCTCTTCCACTTAGAGAAAAGTCAACATCTGTGTGCTCTTTTGTACAGCTGAAGGAAAATCAGCTTGGCAGGAGCCAGGGGAATAAATTAGACTTTAGACTAAAACTCCAGAGCTGGGAATCAGAGCTGGTCAGGATTTTCTTTGGCATTGATAAGGCAGTTTTTCTGTGCACACACTGAGACGTGGTGCTTCAGTTAAATCTGAGTTTTCAGCAGGAACATCATGATTTGAACTCATTTGTTTTAGAGGAAGAAGGAAAGATTCTCACCTGCTCAACAGTATTCCAAGTATGGATAAAGAAAGAGAGGTCCACCTGACTTCTGAACAGCCAAAGTGCTTGACAGGAGCAGGGAGGTTCATTCTGCCCCTGTACACTGAAACTGGTTAGGGCACACCTTGAGTCCTGCGTCCAGTTCTGGGCTCCTCAGGTTAGGAAAGATGTTGAAATGCTGGAATGTGTCCAGAGAAGGGCAACAAAGCTGGGGAGGGGTCTGGAGCACAGCCCTGTGAGGAGAGGCTGAGGGAGCTGGGGTTGCTTAGCCTGGAGAAGAGGAGGCTCAGGGGAGACCTTCTTGCTCTCTCCAACTCCCTGAAGGGAGGTTGGAGCCAGGAGGGGGTTGGTCTCTTCTCCCAGGCAACCACCAACAGAATAAGAGGACACAGTCTTAGACTGCACCAGGGAAAGTTTAGGCTAGAGGTTAGAAAGAAGTTCTTCACAGAGAGAGTGATTGCCCATTGGAATGTGCTGCCTGGGGAGGTGGTGGAGTCACCATCATTGGAGGTGTTCAGGAGGTGTTTGGTGCCATGGGTTAGTTGATTAGATGGTGTTGGATGATACGTTGGACTCTATGATCTTGAAGGTCTCTTCCAACCTGGTCTATTCTATTCTAGTCTACTCTATTCTATTCAATTAAATTTGATTCGATTCTATTAGATTCTATTAGATTTTATAAGATTCCTCTTCCTGTTCACATGAGTGCCCTAATTCCTGGTCTAAGTTGTACTCTCTGTGCTTTTACTGTCCATGAACCATTTCAAACTGTTTCTGAGTTTTCCTCAGGGTAGAAAAGAGCCTTTTTATCTACAGAACTATTGCATGATGAAAACAACGCTGTCCTACCCAGCTCCACTTCAGATCTCTACCTTTGCACCTGCTACAGAATCATAGAATCAGTCAGGGTTGGAAGGGACCACAAGGATCATCTAATTCCAACCCCCCTGCCATGGGCAGGGACACCCCACACTAGATCAGGCTGCCCAGAGCCTCATCCAGCCTGGGCTTAAACACCTCCAGGGCTGGGGCCTTGACCACCTCCCTGGACAACCCATTCCAGGGCTTCACCACTCTCATGGAGAAGAACCTCCTCCTCACCTCCAGCCTGAATCTCCCCACCTCCAGCTTCATTCCATTCCCCCTAGTCCTATCACTCCCTGAGATCCTGAGCAGTCCCTCCCCAGCCTTCCTGTAGCCCCCTTCAGATACTGGAAGGCCACAATGAGGTCGCCTCGGAGCCTTCTCTTCTGCAGACTGAACAGCCCCAACTCCTTCAGTCTGTCCTCATAGGAGAGCAGCTCCAGCCCTCAGATCATCCTCATGGCCCTTCTCTGGACACCTTCCAGCATGTCCATACATTGTCTGGAAAGCAACTCTTGAGCCCACAGAGGCAAATAATTGCTGAAAAGTATCACAGTCTCACAGTATAACTTAGGTTGGAAAGGACCTCGAGGATCATCGAGTCCAACCTATCAACACAGACCTCATGACTAGACCATGGCACCAAGTGCCACATCCAATCCCCTCTTGAACACCTCCAGGGATGGTGACTCCACCACCTCCCTGGGCAGCACATTCCAATGATGAATGACTTGCTCGGTGAAGAACTTTCTCCTCACCACCTCAAGTCTAAACCTCCCCTGGCGCAGCTTGAGACTGTGTCCCCTTGTTCTGGTGCTGGTTGCCTGGGAGTGCAGGAGAGAAGGTGAGCACTCAGGAAGATCTGTTATGGCTCTGGCCTGTTTATGGCTCTGATTCTCCACCACTACTGGCCACAGAGGTGGCTAAAGCAGCCCTCAGGCTAGCCTAACCTGCACCAGATGACAATGGTTTTGAGGTAGCAAACTGCCAGATGGAATTATCTGGAGCACAGTAGTCCCCTGGTCTCATCCCCTACAGCCTCTGGCATTGTGCTTGTGCAGGCTGGGACTGGTAACATTCAGAGCTATGCCAAGCTAATGTCTACAAAAAAAAACCCTCTCTTTTGCTAGGAACTTTTCTTTTTGGCTGGATCCAGCTGAATTCCTGAGGCAGAGAGAGGCCAGCAGATGGAACTGAATCTGTCTCAGTGTATTTTGGGGTTTAACATCTTGTGAAGTCATCAGTTAAGCAAATCTTCTGGGCTCAGATGAGCTTTGCTGCGGTGTCAGGTTGTGGTGATCCCACAGCTTCACGGGACGCCTTGCACCAGACCTCGATGCCACTGACGCAGCTCGAAGCGAGAGGTCACATCAAGAAGAGGATCAGCCAGGAAATCTGACAAGATGCAGCTTTCTTGGTGCTCCTGGAGCCAAGATGCACACAAGGAGACTAAAAGACAAGCAGCAGGGCTGGGGATCACCACCACCTCTTACACAACTGCCACCATGGTTACGGGAGGTCCTGTTCAGAGAGAGAGTGGAAAGGAAACAGGGACTTAGGCTGAGCTTTTATGAACATGAGTGTTTGTGCTTAGAAAATGGTCTTTTACCCAACCAATGTGACCCCAAAAGCCTGTTGAAATGACATATTTCCACCAAAAACATAAACCCACCTCTCAGTAGAAACAGGCAAGAAAGAAAGCAGGAAGACTATAAATTAAGTCAAATTAGCTTACTGTTTCTAGTGGTGTCCCCCAGGGATCAGTGCTGGGCCCCATCCTGTTCAATATCTTTATTGATGACCTGGATGAGGTGATTGAGTCCATCATAGTATCATAGTATCCTTCAGGGTTGGAAGGGACCACAAGGATCATCTAGTTCCAACCCCTCTGCCATGGGCAGGGACACCCCACACTAGATCAGCCTGGCCACAGCCTCATCCAGCCTGGTCATCAGTAAGTTTGCAGATGACACCAAGCTGGGGACAGGAGTTGATCTCTTAGAGGGTAGGAGAGCTCTGCAGAGGGATCTTGCCAGGCTGGACAGATGGGCAGAGTCCAAGGGCATGAGATTGAACACATCCAAGTGCCAGGTTCTACACATTGGCCACAACAACCTCATGCAGTGCTACAGGCTGGGATCAGAGTGGATGAGAGCAGCCAGGCAGAAAAGGACCTGGGGGTAGTGGTTGACAGCAGCTGAACATAAGCCAGCAGTGTGCCCAGGTGGCCAAGAAGGCCAAGGGCATCCTGGCCTGCATCAGGATCTGTTGGAGAGAGTCCAACAGAGACTGCAAGGATGCTGAAGGGACTGGAGCGCTGCCTGGTGAGGAGAGGCTGAGAGCCCTGGAGCTGGTTAGTTTGGAGAAAAGACTGAGAGGGGATTTAATCAATGTTTATAAAGATCTGAGGGCTGGGGGTCAAGAAGGAGGGGACAGACTCTGCTCACTTGCACCCTGTGGTACAGCAAGGGGCAATTGATATAAACTCCAGCACAGGAGGTTTCACCCCAACACAAGGGGGAACTGTGAGGGTCACAGAGCCCTGGAGCAGGCTGCCCAGAGAGGTTGTGGAGTCTCCTTCTCTGGAGCCTTCCCAGCCCTGTCTGGATGTGTTCCTGTGTGACTTGTGCTGGATTCTATACTCCTGCTCTGGCAGGGGGGTTGGACTCAATCTCTGGAGTTCCCTTCCAACCCCTCACATCCTCAGCTCCTGTGAAAGCAGAGGGTCAGAGAATCCAGTGACACACAGGAGGACTCAGCTTTTCTGCACACGAGAGCTCATGCTCTCTAGTCAGAGAGGGAGCAGATGAGTCATGCACAGGCAGTAACTGCATGCACAGGACCAGGGATAGATGGAATTTCCACCACCTCATCCCTTTGTAGCAGATGAGAAAAAAACCAGAATCCAGAGCTTTATTGCAGCAGACAAACACCTTCATAATGCAAATATGCTTTGGGTTCTGGCAGCCCTTCCCAGCTTCTGGGAAGAAAGGGCCTTTCAGAAAAATTCCTTCTCAAGCTTGATTCATTTCTGGAGCAGCTCCACTCTGTGTGGAGCGATCTTCTGGAAGCAGGGCTGCAGCCCGAAGCAAATTGAGGTTATCACAGTATCACAGTATAACTAAGGTTGGAAGAGACCTTGAGGATCATCGAGTCCAGCCTATCACCACAGACCTCATGACTAGACCATGGCACCAAGTGCCACATCCAATCCCCTCTTGAACACCTCCAGGCATGGGGACTCCACCACCTCCCTGGGCAGCACATTCCAGTGACGAACGACTCGCTCGGTGAAGAACTTTCTCCTCACCTCCAGCCTAAACCTCCCCTGGCACAGCTTGAGACTGTGTCCTCTTGTTCTGGTGCTGGTTGCCTGGGCAAAGAGACCAACCCCTTCCTGACTACAACCACCTTTCAGGTAGTTGTAGAGGGCAATGAGGTCTCCCCTGAGCCTCCTCTTCTCCAGGCTAAGCAACCCCAGCTCCCTCAGCCTCTCCTCACAGGGCTGTGCTCAAGGCCTCTCCCCAGCCTCCTTGCCCTTCTCTGGACACCTTCAAGTGTCTCGATGTCCTTCTTAAACCGAGGGGCTCAGAACTGGGCACAGGACTCAAGGTGTGGCCTAACCAATGCAGAGTACAGGGCACAATGACTTCCCTGCTCCTGCTGGCCACACTATTCCTAATGCAGGCCAGGAATCATAATCATAAGCCCTGCAGAATAACTCAGGCACATACTGGCGTGCTGCTTTTCACAGTAGCTTGCCTTTACAACCTTAATGCACTGTGTTTGGGGGAGGGTTGGTTTGGGGTTTGGCTTTTGGGTTGGTTGGTTGGTTGGGGATTTTTTGCTTGGCTGCTTTCTGGGGTTTTTGGTGGGGTTTTTGGTTTTGGTTGGTTGTTTTCCTTTGTTTCTCTTAAAGCTTGGGAAATATGAAACCCAACAAACAAACCAACCAACCAACCACCAACCAACCAAACTCACAACACACAAATCACTTAAATAAATCTCATCCTAAAAGTCCATGTATGCTTTGCAGCAAAGCTGGCATCTTTGGTGGCTTGTTAAAGACCACTCTGCCACCTGAAGTAACTGGAAGTGAATGGAACAACTGAGAGAAATAGAAGACTGCTATATAATGTGGGACTCAGCCTCTGCACATGAATAAGAAGCATACTTGGCATTCAGCAAATATCCTTGCAATTGTAGCAGCAGAATTTACTAAGTGCTAGACCTCTGTGACCTGTGGGCAGCTTGCTCTCTGGTCCATGAAGGGATGTAGGTTGATTCATGAACAGGAAAGGGCCTTGAGAGATGATCTAACTTGTTCCTTGTGCCATTCTGATAGATAATCCAACCTGACCTTGTAGGATGCTAAGTCTGTGAAAGCTTCACAACCTCCCAAAGCAACCCAAGTGTCTAGTTCTTCATGTTAAAAGGTGTTCCCTAGACTAGATGATTGTTGTAGGTTCCTTCCATCCTCTCCTCTCCTCTCCTCTCCTCTCCTCTCCTCTCCTCTCCTCTCCTCTCCTCTCCTCTCCTCTCCTCTCCTCTCCTCTCCTCTCCTCTCCTCTCCTCTCCTCTCCTCTCCTCTCCTCTCCTCTCCTCTCCTCTCCTCTCCTCTCCTCTCCTCTCCTCTCCTCTCCTCTCCTCTCCTCTCCTCTCCTCTCCTCTCCTCTCCTCTCCTCTCCTTTCCCCTCCCCTCCCCTCCCCTCCCCTCCCCTCCCCTCCCCCTCCCCTCCCCTCCCCTCCGCTCCCCTCCCCTCCCCTCCCCTCCCCTCCTCTCCTCTCCTCTGTCTCCTCTCCTCTCCTCTCCTCTGTCTCCTCTCCTCTCCTCGAGTCTCCTCGAGTCTCCTCGAGTCTCCTCGAGTCTCCTCTCCTCGAGTCTCCTCTCCTGAGTCTCCTCTCCTCGAGTCTCCTCTCCTGAGTCTCCTCTCCTCTCCTGAGTCTCCTCTCCTCTCCTCTCCTCTCCTGAGTCTCCTGAGTCTCCTCGAGTCTCCTCTCCTGAGTCTCCTCTCCTCTCCTGAGTCTCCTCTCCTCTCCTCTCCTGAGTCTCCTCTCCTGAGTCTCCTCTCCTGAGTCTCCTGAGTCTCCTCTCCTCTCCTGAGTCTCCTCTGCTCTCCTCAAGTCTCCTTCTCCTTCTCCTTCTCCTTCTCCTTCTCCTTCTCCTTCTCTTTCTCCTTCTCCTTCTCCTTCTCCTTCTCCTTCTCCTCCTTCTCCTTCTCCTCCTTCTCCTTCTCCTTTTCCTTCTCTTTCTCCTTCTCCTTCTTCTCCTCTCCCTCTCCTCTCTCCCTTTCCATTCCATTTAAGCAGCCATGTATCCCTTTAGGCTAGACCTGGTTGCTTGTCACGGCATAAATGACAACCAACTATTTTCAGCACTGAACTATACCAAACCTATGGCCAACTGCAAAGCAAAGAAAGGGCAGAGGGATGTGGAAAAGGAAAGAGAAGCCAGTGGCACACAATGTTTTAATTAATAAGAGATTGCTGGGACTGGGAAATCATGAGAAAAGTCAATATCCTTTCCCCTCATAATAAAAGTGGTTTTAAAAATCTTTTAATTTTATTAAATGAGCAGTTTGAAATGCTTTGAAAGCCTATTCCCCACCAGGCTGGAGATGTGAAAACTCACAGAGGAGCCTCTTGCAAGAGCAGGCTGGCTGATGTGACAAAGAGCACGACTCTCCTTTTGGGGTTTGGTGTGTTCTTTTCAGCCCTGAGTTATGCTTTCAGTTGGTTTTTCTTTAATGGAAATCCTGGGTAATGAGAAGGCAGCTTAGCCTTGGGGAGAATTCACTCCCTTCAGCAGGAGCACTTTCTTGCTTGGCTGCAAAACCCTCCCTGGCCAAAGTGGTCTCGGCACCTACCACAGAAATGGCAAACATCTCATGAATAATGGCATGCTGGGACCACTGCCTCGCAGGGCTTGGAAGAAAAGCCTTGGTGGTCTTCTCACTTTGGCAGAAGAGCTTTAAGGGCAAAGCTTTGAAGAGGCTGCACTCTATTGTAATGCAGTGGGTTGAAATTTTACCCCCTCCCCACCCCCCAACATTAACTTAGCCAGACCAGCTCAGGTGGAAGCAAATGAAAGCTGTAGTTTCACTGGACAGTAGAATCATAGAATCAATAAGGTTGGAAAAGACCTCAGAGATCATCAAGTCCAACCTATTACCTAATGCCTAACACCTCCTGACAACTAAACCATGGCTCCAAGTGCCATATTTCTTGAACACCTCCAGGGATGGGGACTCCACCACCTCCCTGGGCAGCACATCCCAATGGCTCATTTTAGCCCCATGTACCTAGGTGGAGTCTGGATGACCACATTCAAATTTCTGTCTTGGAAATTGAAAACTGAATTGAACTGAATGATCTAGCAACCTGATCATCTAGTGCCAGGTGTCCCTGCCTGTGGCAGAGGATAGAGGGGGTTGGAACTGGATGAGGTCCCTTCCAACCCTAACAATTCTATCATTCTATGATCCTATGATCCTTATTTCCAGGACAACCCCCAGTCCTGACAGTCTGCTTAACCATAGAATCCACCAGGTTGGAAAAGGCCTCAGAGATCATCAAGTCCAACCTATTACCTAATACCCAATACCTCCTGACAACTAACCCATGGCTCCAAGTGCCACATCCAAGCCTTTCTTCAACACCTCCAGGGATGGGGACTCCACCACTTCACTGGGCAGCACATTCCAGTGGCCAATTCCTCTTTCTGGGAAGAACTTTCTCCTCACCTCCAGCCTAAACTTCCCCTGGCACAGCTTGAGACTGTGTCCTCTTGTTTTGTAGGTAGAAACAGTGGGAATCTGGTTCATCCATTCATGCACGTCACTACTTTGGTGAGCTTGCCAAGGCAAGACATATACAGAATACAGAATTAACCAGGCTGGATAAGACCTCAGAGGTCATCCAGTCCAACCTATCACCCAACACCATCTAATCAACTAAACCATGGCACCAAGTGATTCATCCATTCTCTTTTAAACCCCTCCAGGAGTGGTGACTCCACCACCTCCCTGGGCAGCACATCCCAATGGCCAATCTCTCTTGCTGGGAAGAACTTTCTCTTCACCTCCAGCCTAAACCTCCCCTGGCACAGCTTGAGACTGTGTCCTCTTGTTCTGGTGCTGCTGGCCTGGCAGAAGTGCTGCAGACATTTCACACCTAAGCTGTTGCATCAATTTTGAAGCTTCCTTTCCTCCAGAAGGTGAAGAGTAAGCACTTTCTGGTGCCACTGCTGAGAAAATGAGCGAACCCTTTAAGCCAGCATGGTTGCCTGGGAGAAGAGACCAACACATCACTAGAGGCAGCTTTTGGTAAGTTTAAGACTTGCCCTGATCTTATTCTTTCACACAGTGGCTGCCCTGTACCACGTCTAGACAGTTAAGTGATGTTTAGACTGTGAAGCAGTCCAACCACTGCGAAAAATCCACGAGGGTTGCCCACTTGTGTCCTCAGGAGAGACAAAGACCTTTACAGCTGGAGTCCCAAAGTCCCTTTTCTTGCCCCATAAAGCACCATTATCATCATTATCTCCAGAGGCCACCTTTTCCTTGGGCTGCTGTTTGTTAGGGGAGCAGAAAGCATCCTTTGGCTGGGCAGGAGGAGCAGGACCTTCATCCAAGCAGCAGCTGATGAAGCCACTGCTAAAAATAAGGCTTCAATTTGTTTCCAGTGGAGGACAATTTCGTGGTCTAGAAATACTTTGTGGAGTTTTCCCTTCTCACCAGGGAACTCAATTTATTGACAACCAATTAGAGCTTCCAGAGAAATCTCTGTGTGTGTGTGTGTGTGTGTGTGTTTACAGGCAATATTTCTCTGCCTGGCTGCCTTCTTTGTTAACTGTTTAGTTTTATGTCCTGGCAGACTGGGGGAAATTAGTGATTGAAAGCAAGAAAAAGAGATTTCTTCACTTTTTCCATCTTGCAGGTCAGTGCCAGACTCTTCCTTATTTTTATGGTTCAGGGAGCTTTGTTCAGGCTCTTTTTATACATCCCCAAGGATGGTTATTCTACCACTTCTCTTGGAAAACTTTCTGCAGCTTAATAGATTTCATTATTAGCAAAAAAAAAAATAAACCAACCCCCAAATCCCTTAAATCAGACTCATTTTCCTATGCCACGTTGAACTCTGTTATTCTTCTTAGTTACAGAGTCCTGGGCCACTCTACACAACCCCACATCCTTCCCTCCTTCTTTTCTTTTGGGGGCATCTTTCAAAGTTCTTGGCTTAGCTTCCTGCTGTAACTAACTTCTGTTACCTGTTGCTTGGGAGCAAAGCTTCCTCTTGGCAGGAGACAGCCAGGTAAGGCTGGGTGTAGGCTGTGTACAGACACTGGACAGGTTTGGAAGGAACCAGAGAATCACAGAATTTCAGGGGCTGGAAGAGATTTTGAAAGCTCATTCAGTCCAACCCCCCTGCCAGAGCAGGGTCACCTAGAGCAGATCACGCAGGAACACATCAGACAGGTCTTGAATATCTCCACAGAGGGAGACACAACCCCCCTGGGCAGCCTGTTCCAGGGCTCAGTCACCCTCACAGGGAAAAAATCTTTCCTCATTTTTAAGTGAAACTTCCTCTGCTTCAACTTCCACCACTGCCCCTTGTGCTGGCATTGGGCATCACCCAGCAGAGCCTGGCTCCAGCTCTCAGGACTGTGTGGCCAGCAGGAGCAGGGAAGTCATTGTGCCCCTGTACTCAGCACTGGTTAGGTCACACCTTGAGTCCTGTGTCCAGTTCTGGGCTCCTCAGTTTAAGAAGGACATTGAGAGACTTGAAGGTGTCCAGAGAAGGGCAACAAGGCTGGGGAGAGGCCTTGAGCACAGCCCTGTGAGGAGAGGCTGAGGGAGCTGGGGTTGCTTAGCCTGGAGAAGAGGAGGCTCAGGGGAGACCTTCTTGCTGTCTACAACTACCTGAAAGGAGGTTGTAGCCAGGTGGGGGTTGGTCTCTTCTCTCAAGCAACCAGCACCAGAACAAGAGGACACAGTCTCAAGCTGTGCCAGGGGAAGTTTAGGCTGGAGGTGAGGAGAAAGTTCTTCCCAGAGAGAGAGATTGACCATTGGAATGTGCTGCCCAGGGAGGTGGTGGAGTCACCACCCTCAAGGTATTCAAGAAACCTGTGGCCATGGCACTGTGGGACATGGTTTAGTGGCCATGGTGGTGTTGTGTTGATGGTTGGACTGGATGATCTTAGAAGACTTTTCCAGCTGCAAGAATTCTCTGATCCTATGCTCTCTGAGAAAGAATTACTCTTTGTTCAGCTTTTCCTCAGGTCTAATTTGCTTTCCTGAGCTTGAGAAAACCTCCAAGACCAACGATGACACCAGCTCCTCTTGTCTTGCCAATACTGCTGGGGCAAGCAAGACAAATGTGCCACCTATAAGCATCAATTGGGATAACAACTCCATAGAACAATATGGCTTATTCATCTCAAAATCCCCAAGTGAGGATGATGACAGTATACATCCAGCCTTTGTGTGGAAAAAGTGAGCAAGAAAGTGCTCTAATAATCTGGAAACAATTCCTTAATGTGCTGTTCCTTCCAATAACACCACTTGTGTACAATGCAATGTGGCAGAGATTGCAGATTATGACTCTATTAAATGCTTGGCTTGCTGCAGAGCTTTAAAACAAGTAGTTCTCTGGGACTGTAAAAGAGTAGTACAAACTGGAGGCAATGATGGACCTAAAGTCTCACTTGGTTAACTCACTACTTGGCTATGTGCCTTTTTGTTGGGATAGCAAACATTCATAGTTCATGTCAGTGTATCCAGGGGTAGCTGCAGAATCTACGATGCATTTCTGCTGGGATGAAACACTCAGGATGTGTAAGTGTTTGGGTTCAGGTCTTTCTGCCACTGTACACTGCACTGCTTAGGCTACACCTTGAGTCTTGTGTCCAGTTCATGGCCCCTCAGTTTAGGAAGGATGTTGACATGCTAGAACAAGTCCAGAGAAGGGCAACAAAGCTGGGGAGGGGTCTGGAGCACAGCCCTGTGAGGAGAGGCTGAGGGAGCTGGGGTTGCTTAGCCTGGAGAAGAGGAGGCTCAGGGGAGACCTTATTGCTCTCTACAGCTCCCTGAAAGGAGGTTGTAGCCAGGTGGGGGTTGGTCTCTTCTCCCAGGCAACCAGCACCAGAACAAGAGGACACATTCTCAAGCTGTGCCAGGGGAGGTTCAGACTGGATGTTAGGAAGAAGTTCTTCACCGAGAGAGTCATTCGTCATTGGAATGTGCTGCCCAGGGAGGTGGTGGAGTCACCATCATTGGAGGTGTTTAGGAGGAGACTGGATGGGGTGCTTGGTGCCATGGGTTAGTTGATCAGATGGTGCTGGACAATGGGTTGGACGTGATGATCTTGAAGGTCTCTTCCAACCTGGTCTATTCTGTTCTATTCTATTCTATTCTATTCTATTCTATTCTATTCTATTCTATTCTATTCTATTCTATTCCATTCCATTCCATTCCATTCCATCCCATTCTATTCTATTCTATGGTGTTTGCAGCCCTGCTTACACACTTAACCTACACTTTGGCATCCTCAGTGCTCTTCAGCTGCTTAGCTGCCACTTAAATCAGGGAGGATGCACATTTCTGCTGGTGTATATATAGATGAGATGAGCCACAGCTGGTGAGCTTGAAGCCCCTGCCATGCTCCAAGTGGAACAAGTATTTGATCCCAGACTGCCTGGTTCCAGCTGAAAGACCTAACTCTTTGGGTAGTGGCCATTGAGCAGCAGATCTTCCCCATTCTCTCCTGACATATTTGTTCCATTTGTAGAAGCACTTTCCCAGTGGAGAGGGACTGAATTCTGGTTCCAACTAACTACTATACAAAGACAGTTTTCCTCCTTTTCCTCTCTGCACATCCAGCTACAAGAGAGGAAAAAAATATCCCTGGAGCAAGATTCCAACCTCCCTCCTCTCCTTCCTTCTGTCAACTCAGAAAACTCCCTGCTTGTTTCCCAAGACCATTTCCTTGGGTGTCTACCTGTACCACAACAATGATTAAAAAAGCTGGACCTAACCTGGGATGGCAACTTCTACAACACATCAGTCCTTTCTCCCTAGGAACAAGCAATAGGAGGAGAAGAAATGTCCACAAGCTGCACCAGGGGAGGTTTAGGTTGGATATGAGGAGAAACAACTTCTCTGAATGGGTTCTCAAAGACTGCAACAGGCTGCCTAGGAAGGTGAGGCTCAGGGGAGACCTTATTGCTCTCTCCAACTCCCTGAAGGGAGGTTGTAGCCAGGTGGGGGTTGGTCTCTTCTCCCAGGCAAGCAGCACCAGATCAAGAGGACACAGTCTCAAGCTGTGCCAGGGCAGGTTTAGGCTGGAGGTGAGGAGAAAGTTCTTCCCAGAAGGAGTAATTGGCCACTGGAATGTGCTGCCCAGGGAGGTGGTGGAGTCCCCATCACTGGAGGTGCTCAAAAAAGGCTTGGATGTGGCACTTGGAGCCAGGGTTTAGTTGTCAGGAGGTGTTGGGTATTAGGTAATAGGTTGGACTTGATGGTCTCTGAGGTATTTTCCAACCTGGTTGATTCTATGACTGAGCACCCATCTGTGGAGGAGTTTCAAAGAGGCAGAGATGTGGTGCTGAGGGCCATGGTCTGGCACCAGCCTTGGTAGGATTAAAGAATGGTTGGACTGGGTGATCATAAAGGGCTTTACCAACCCAAACAATTCTATGATTCTATGAAATGATGCCACAATGCAGCTGTTAAAAAGCAGGAGTGAAGTGTCCTGGTGCTAGTTGTTCGGGCTTTTTTCCCCATGGAAGCTCACATGCAGAAGGATTTCCCACATTTCAATTCATCAGCTAACCTTTAGTGCACCAAAAACTGAATCCACTTTGGGTCAGCTGATTTTCTGTTGCAGAAGGAAAGGGCTGGCATTTTACTTGTCTAAAGAAAGCTGTAACTCAGTGGGTAAAATCATAGAATCAATAAGGTTGGAAAAGACCTCAGAGATCATCAAGTCCAACCTGGCACCACAGACCTCATGACTAACTAGACCATGGCTCCAAGTGCCACATCCAATCCCCTCTTGAACACCTCCAGGGATGGGGACTCCACCACCTCCCTGGGCAGCACATCCCAATGGTGAACAACTCTCTCTGGGAAGAACTTTCTCCTCACCTCCAGCCTAAACTTGCCCTGGCACAGCTTGAGACTGTGTCCTCTTGTTCTGGTGTTGGTTGCCTGGGAGAAGAGACCAACCCCCTCCTGGCTACAACCTCCCTTCAGGTAGTTGTAGAGAGCAAGAAGGTCTCCCCTGAGCCTCCTCTTCTCCAGGCTAAGCAATCCCAGCTCCCTCAGCCGCTCCTCACAGGGCTGTGCTCCAGACCCCTCCCCAGCCTCCTTGCCCTTCTCTGGACACCTTCAAGTCTCTCAATGTCCTTCTTAAACTGGGGAGCCCAGAAGTGGACACAGAACTCAAGGTGTGGCCTAAGTAGTGCTGAGCACAGGGCACAATGACTTCCCTGCTCCTGCTGGCCACACTGTTCCTGATGCAGGCCAGGATGCCATTGGCCTTCTTGGCCACCTGGGCACACTGCTGGCTCATGTTTAGGTGGCTGTCAATCAGTCCCCCCAGGTCTGTTTCTGTTTGGCTGCTCTCAGCCACTCTGACCCCAGCAGAGGGGGAAATGTGCCGGGGGAGCAGGAGGGGGAAGGCAGCTTGAATAGCAGCATGCTGCTGAAATGATATCACCAGGATGCAATCATTATGTGGTCTCCTTGAAGAGGTGTGCAGCCAGCCACCACGACTCTTGCCATTTCCTCAGGCTGACCTGAAGAGGCTCACATTGTTATGTCTGTGCTAATCTGCATGATCCTCCCTCGCCTGCTGGCTTTGCAAGGACAGCTGAGCTTCTGCAATCAGCTGGAATGCTCCTTTTGAAAGTGTGGTTATTCAATACGTGGTTTTAAATGAGGTCTTACCCTAAGGGCTGTGCTGTGCAGTCCCCCTCCCCCTAAGGCTAAACTTACTCCAGATGAAAAGGATCATCTGGTTTAAAATGGTGAAAGTTGGTTTCTTGTACTGAACACCTCCAGTGATGGTGACTCCAGCACCTCCCCAGGCAGCCTGTTCCAAAGGGCAATCACTCTCTCTGTATAGAACTTCCTCCTAACCTCCAGCATAAACCTCCCCTGGCACAACCTGAGACTGTGTCCTCTTGTTCTGCTGCTGATTGCCTGAGAGAAGAGACCAATCTCTGCCTGCCTACAACCTCCCTTCAGGTAGTTGTACAGAGCAAGAAGGTCTCCCCTGAGCCTCCTCTTCTCCAGGCTAAGCACCCCCAGCTCCCTCAGCCTCTCCTCATAGGGTTTGTGTTCCAAGCCCCTCACCAACTTCGTTGCCCTTCTCTGGACACACTCAATCTCACTGAATTAAATTGATGGCTGGCCTTTTCAAAGAGTGATTTAAACTGGCCAAAACACATCAGAGCAGGGGAAACATGGTAACAAAGACAAATCCTTGAGTGTTTTGCAACTGGCTTCGTGCAAGACCCTGCACTGTGATTGCAAAATCAGACAAAACAGCAGAAAGGTAACTTGCATCACATTTACAGTAAGATGAAAGAATCATAGAACCACAGAGTCATTAAGGCTGGAAAAGACCTCTAATATCATCAAGTCCAAGCCACAACCCAACCACCATGACCAGCAAACTGTATCCTGAAGTGCCACACCTATACACTTCTTGAACACCTCCAGGGATGATGGGCAGTGACTGGCTGGAAAGCAGCCCTGAGGAGAGAGTCTTGGGGGTGCTGGGGGAGGAGAAGCTCAACAGGAGCTCTCAATGTGCACTTGCAGCCCAGAAAGCCAATCAGATTCTGGGCTGCATCAGGAGAAGTGTGGCCAGCAGGGCAAGGGAGGTGATTCTCCCCCTCTGCTCAGCTCTGCTGAGACCCCACCTGGAGTCCTGCCTCCAGTTCTGGAGCCCCTATTGCAAGAGGGATCTGGAGGTGCTGGAACACGTCCAGAGAAGGGCCACAAGAATGAGCAGAGGGCTGGAGCACCTCTCCTATGAGGACAGACTGAAGGAGTTGGGGCTGTTCAGTCTGGAGAAGAGAAGGCTCTGAGGTGACCTCATTGTGGCCTTCCAGTATCTGAAGGGGGCTACAGGAAGGCTGGGGAGGGACTGCTCAGGATCTCAGGGAGTGATAGGACTAGGGGGAATGGAATGAAACTGGAGGTGGGGAGATTCAGGCTGGAGGGGAGGAGGAAGTTCCTCACCATGAGAGTGGTGAAGCCCTGGAATGGGTTGTCCAGGGAGGTGGTTGAGGCCCCATCCCTGGAGGTGTTTAAGGCCAGGCTGGATGAGGCTCTGGGCAGCCTGATCTAGTGTGGGGTGTCCCTGCCCATGGCAGGGGGGTTGGAACTAGCTGATCCTTGTGGTCCCTTCCAATCCTGACTGATACTATGATGACTCCACCACCTCCCTGGGCAGCCTGTTCCAATCCCTGACCACTCCTGCAGCAAAGGCATTTTGCCTAATCTCCAAGCTAAACCTCCCCTGGCACAATTTCAGGCCATGATATTCATAACGTAGCTCACTCCACTCTAAGTCATGTTTTGCTATGTCCAGACCACCCTCCCACCATTTCTTTTCTGTAGGTCATGCATGTTTTACTTAAACAAATGCAGTCTAGACCCATCTTTAAAATGCTGTGTTTGGGGGGAAAAAATCCCACTTCACAGATCCAAAAGCTGATGTAGTCACTTCCCTCTTGTAGGAGCTAAGATTTAAAGCCTTTTAACCCACTCCCTCAGCACACACAGGACAAGCTCTTCATGTTTCTTCTCACAACAGACAACATTCTTAGCACTCACAGGATCTAGAAAATGAAAAACTAAAATTCTTCTCAGTAAACCACTTGGATCACCAACTGTAAATGTGAAATAGTCAACAGTAAGATCACAGAATCATAGTATCAACAGTAAGATCACAGAATCATAGTATCAATAAGGTTGGAAAAGACCTCAGAGATCATCAAGTCCAACCTGTCACCCAAGACCTTATGACTAGACCATGGCACCAAGTGCCACATCCAATTCCCTGTTGAACACGTCCAGGGATGGTGACTCCACCACCTCCCTGGGCAGCACATTCCAATGGCTAACAACTCTCTCTGGGAAGAACTTTCTCTTCACCTCCAGCCTAAACTTCCCCTGGCACAGCTTGAGACTGTGTCCTCTTGTTCTGGTGCTGCTTGCCTGGGAGAAGAGACCAACCCCCTCCTGGCTACAGCCTCCCTTCAGGGAGTTGTAGACAGCAAGAAGGTCTCCCCTGAGTCTCTTCTTCTCCAGGCTAAGCAACCCCAGCTCCCTCAGCCTCTCCTCATGTGACTTGTGTTCCAGACCCCTCCCCAGCTTCATTGCCCTTCTCTGGACACCTTCCAGCACCTCAACATCCTTCCTAAACTGTGGGGCCCAGAACTGGACACAGGACTCAAGGTGTGGCCTAACCAGTGCAGTGTACAGGGCAGAATGACCTCCCTGCTCCTGCTGGCCAGGATGCCATTGACCTTCTTGGCCACCTGGGCACACTGCAGGCTCCTATTCAGCCTATCATCAACCAGCACCCCCAGGTCCCTCTCTGCCTGGCTGCTCTCAGCCACTCTGACCCCAGCCTGTAGCTCTGCCTGGGGTTGCTGTGGCCAATGTGCAGAGTTAAGGGTTGTTGTTCTGCCACACCAGGACCCAAGTGGTTGGAAAGGTTATGCACTAAACCCTTATCAAGCCATGGAGGCAAGCTGCTGAAAAACTGGTTCTATAAAATCCTGGGAAATTCCAGAACAGGGAGTTTTATTTTCCTCTAGAAATTAAGTAGCTTATTTTATATGGATTATAATATGGGCTAATAAAATCGGGTGGACACTTTTAAACTGCATTAGTGTTTTGCTTTACTTAAGGGAACTGTGTGATCCTGGGCAGAAATAATTGGTAGGGAAACAGTCAAATAACAGTTAGGTTTCTGAGGAATCCAGCAAAATAAGGAGGGGACTCAAGGAGGGGGCAAGCAGAAAGAGAGAGGAAAAGGATTCGATGCGACTTCCTCCCTCCCCCCCAGCCTCTTGCAGCAAGGCGAAGTCCCAACGTGGTTGGGAAAGATCCAGAAGAGGAGGTGCTTTGTGTCACTCTGAATTTGGGCTGAAGCAGCTGGCAGGGCCTCTGTGCCAAGAAGGTGTTGGCTGCCATCACAGCTGTACCCAGTGCTGGCTTGGAAGAACAGGAAATTGTCTCTATTTATTTTTAGTTGTTTTCCTAGTCCTCCTCCTCCTTTGAAGAAGGCCTTCTACAAACATTTATCTTGTCATCATGTGTGAATTATGCAGTATATTTGCAGCATTAGAGGTTATGGCCACCCTACTGTGGGTTAGCCTTCAAGACTGCTGCAGCTGTTCTGAGAAGAACATTTTTACTCTGAAGGTACTCCAAAGTTCTGGGTGATTGGAGTTGGGAGTAAGGATTTTGCTCCATGAGAGGGAGACTGGACTTTGGAACTGACTTTGTGATATTTGGACGGTGCTCACCCATCATGTGGTGAATTAGCATGTGGTCTTCTTATGCAAACAATAAAACCCCAAACAAAGCAAGAGTTAGAAGTGCACAGAAGAAAACAAACTTCAGCATATGACTAAACCAATCCCATAATAGCAACAATGGCCTGGTAAAGGTAAACGCTTGAGCATAGATGATTTCACCTCGATATGAGGAGAGACCTCTTTACAGCGAGGGTGACAGAGCCCTGGAGCAGGCTGCCCAGAGAGTTTGTGGAGTCTCCTTCTCTGGAGACTTTCCAAACCCTCCTGGATGTATTCTTGCATGTCATGCCCTAGGTGACCATAGAATCATGGAATCAATAAGGGCTTCACTGCTGCATCCTTGGTCTGAAGACCTCCAAACTGCTTTTGATTTTTCTAGGATACTTGGTGTTAACTAAGTGAAGACATCTGTACTACAGCTAAACCAAGGGGGTTGAATACTAAGCTTCCACACTAGCAGGTATTTTGAGCAAGTATCACAGTACATTAGAGGTTGGAAGGGAACTCCAGAGATCATCAGGTCCAACCCCCCTGCCAAAAGCAGGAGTTCTGGGCCCCTCAATTTAAGAAGGGACATTGAGGACTCTTGAATGTGTCCAGAGAATGTGCCCTGTACTCTGCACTGGTTAGGCCACACCTTGAGTCCTGTGTCCAGTTCTGGGCCCCTCAGTTGAAGAAGGACATTGAGAGACTTGAAGGTGTCCAGAGAAGGGCAAGGAGGCTGGGGAGGGGTCTGGAGCACAGCCCTGTGAGGAGAGGCTGAGGGAGCTGGGGTTGCTTAGCCTGGAGAAGAGGAGGCTCAGGAGAGACCTTATTGCTCTCTCCAACTCCCTGAAGGGAGGTTGTAGCCAGGTGGGGATTGGTCTCTTCTCCCAGGCAACCAGCAGCAGAACAAGAGGACACAGTCTCAAGCTGCACCAGGGAAAGCTTAGGCTGGAGGTGAGGAGCAAGTTCTTCCCAGAGAGAGTTTTTAGCCATTGAAATGTGCTGCCCCAGGGAGGTGGTGGAGTCATCATCCCCTGGAGGTGTTCAAGAGGGGATTGGATGTGGCACTTGGTGCCATGGTTTAGTAGTCCTGAGGTGCTGGGTGACAGGTTGGACTTGATGGTCTCTGAGGTCTTTTCCAACCTTATTGATTCTATGATTCTAAGCAGAATTTGATTGTTTATTGACCCTTATCTCAGCCTTGAAATTCAGGCTGTGTTTGAACAAAGGGATAAAAGCAAAAAGAGAACCAATTTGACACTGACATTTCTGAAACACTCCCGTTCTGGCTGCTCCCTTGAAGTGTTGAGCTACTCCTAGAGAAATGTTTTGCAGTGTTTCTTTGTACCTCCAAGAAACTCCTCCTCCAACAGCTCACATGTCTCTGGTGCAGATTAGTTATGGACCTTTCATGCTGCTGAGGTAATCCCCTTAATGTACTATACACCATGGGATATCCTCCTCCTCTGTTTCATGTTCTGACATTCCCAGGGGTCAGGGAAGTGTTTCATGTGGTGCAAGACCCCGGTTGAAAGCGGAAATGGCAAGAACAGACCGACATTCATTTTGCTCTGGGTTTCCAAGGACAGTACAAGGTAAAAAAAGAAGCTTGTGAGGGCCTCTTGTATTAAACACCCTGGTTTGGCTCCAAAATTGATATTAGTCTCTAAAGATTTATTTCCTCTATAGTGATTGGTAGCACAATAGTTGTGATATCACAGAATTACTCAGGCTGGAATAGACCTCTGAGATCATCAGGTCCAGCCTATGACCACCACCTCGAACAGACCATGGCACTAAGTATAGAATAAGGATAGGATAGGATAGGATAGGATAGGATA
>NW_027142498.1:460481-588411 GCF_026170545.1 Melanerpes formicivorus | reverse complement strand
AAGCTACAGAGCCCTCAGCTCCCTCAGGCTCTTCTAAGGAAGATGTTCCAACTCCCTTCACCATTTTTGTGGCTCTGCACTGGACTGTCTCAAGCAGTTCCCTGAGGTCCTTTCTGAACTAGGGAGCCCAGAACTGGACACAATACTCCAGATGTGGCCTCACCAGGGCAGAGCAGAGGGGAAGGAGAACCTCTCTTGACCTGCTAGCCAAATATCTACCAGCCCCTGTAGTTAGCAAAAAACCCAAACAAAATAAAGCAAACAATACCAAGCCCCCAAACCATACAACAACAAAAAAGCCCAACCCAAAGAACCAGGCAAAAAAAAAACCCCAACAAAACCAAACAAACCCAAACCCAAACCCCCAATTCTAAACCAAAGAGTAACCTTATATTTTAAATCAATTAGCTCATCAGAGAATAACACAGACTTTGTGTAGTCCAAATTCCATCTGGAGTTATAATTATAGCTTAGAAAATAGCTGGAGTTTCTGAATGTAAAAGAGAAGGATGATGATATAATAATAAAGAAGAAGAACTCTACATTTCCTAGAAGTTTGTCTATATAAAACCCAGTAGGTTCAGAGAAGGTCTGCACACAGCACCACCAAGGTTTAGTCTCCACAGCGCCCTGAAAGGAGGTTGGAGTGAGGGAGGAATCTGTTTCCTCTCTCTAGTACCAAGTGATAGAATCATAGAATCAATAAGGGTTGGAAAAGACCTCAGAGATTATCAAGTCCAACCTAGTACCTAATACCTAACACCTCCTGACAACTAAACCATGGCTCCAAGTGCCACATCCAATCCCCTCTTGAACGCCTCCAGGGACAGGGAGCACATTCCAATGGCCAATCTCTCTTTCTGGAAAGAACTTTCTCCTCACCTCCAGCCCTAAACTTCCCCTGGCACAGCTTGAGACTGTGTCCCTCTTGTTCTGGTGCTGGGTGCCTGGAGAAGGAGACCAACCCCCACCTGGCTACAACCTCCCTTCAGGTAGTTGTAGACAGCAAGAAGGTCTCCCCTGAGCCTCCTCTTCTCCAGGCTAAGCAACCCCAGCTCCCTCAGCCTCTCCTCACAGGCTGTGCTCCAGACCCCTCCCCAGCCTCCTTGCCCTTCTCTGGACACCTTCAAGTCTCTCAATGTCCTTCTTAAACTGAGGGGCCCAGAACTGGACACTAGTACTCCAGGTGTGGCCCTAACCAGTGCAGTGCACAGAAGAGCCAAGGCAGCACCCAGCTTAAGCTCATCCTCTTTCCTCCTGAGTGAAAGAAGGCAAGCCAGAAGCAGAAAAACTCCATGGCAGCAGAAATAGCCAAGGTACAAGACATGAAGGTTTGTTTTGGAGAAACTCAGCATAATCAAGCATCCATTCTACCCAAGCAAAAGATGATCTGGAAAGGTGCTTTCTTTTTATTTCCAGGAAAGCCCAGCAAAGATGCTAGGTTCAGGGAAATAATATGCCAAAGTAAAACTGCTGTGCTTGCACTCATCCTGTGCTTTGAATATTGCCTGCTCTTCCAGCTCTTGGCTGTAGCTGCACTGCCAGCCAGCTGCTTAGCACATGAGAAAAGCTCAGCCTAAGGCAAGGGAACATGAACAATGAAGCTGTAGGTACGAAATTAAGAGGTCAGTTAACAGCTTCTCAAGCCAGCAAGTTATTCCACATGTTGTTGAGACTTAGCTTCAAGAAGGGCTGTCAACCTGTTGTAGACTGCACCAGGGGAGGTTTCTAGGGGTTATGAGAAGAAAATTCTTCACTAAAAGGGTTCTCAAAGCCTGGCACAGGCTGCCCAGGGAGGTGGTTGAATCCCCATCCCTGAAGGTGTTTCAAGGAGGCAGAGATGTGGTGCTGAGGGGCCATGGTTTACCAGCAGCCTTGGTAGAGCTAGAGAATGGTTGGACTCAATGACCTTAAAGGTCCTTTCCAACCAAAACCAGTCTATGATTCATTGAAGTGAAGTGAGCAATGGGTATTTCACAAGCACTGTGCAAGGGGCTCTGTGCTTGGTTTCTCCTTGAGGAATAAGTTTGGGGGAACATTTGGTATTTTACAGTTTAAGATAACCTAAAGCAATTTAATTCAGATGTTCTCTATTAACACCCATAAAGTTTGACAGGAGAGGTTAGAAAAAGCAGACTTGCCCCAGGATCACTGTGGGGAGACACCAAAGCCACTCCAGTACTGATATCCAAAGAAATTGCCCCAGATACTATGAGTACAGGAGTGACTCCCAAGACCTGGATATTTGCCCCAAGCAGATGCTTACTTCACACACTCATCAGAATCAAAAAGGGTGGAAAAGACCTCAAAGATCATCGAGTCCAACCTGTCACCACAGACCTCATGACTACTAAACCACTGGCACCAAGTGCCACATCCAATACCCTCTTGAACACCTCCAAGGGATGGGGACTCCACCACCTCCCTGGCTGCAAGCACATTCCAATGCCTAACAACTCTCTCTGGGAAGAACTTTCTCCTCATCTCCAGCCTAAACTTCCCCTGGTACAGGCTTGAGACTGTGTCCTCTTGTTCTGCTGATGGTTGTCTGGGAGAGAGACCAACCCCCCACCTGGCTACAAACCTCCCTTCAGGGAGTTGGAGAGAGCAAGAAGGTCTCCCCTGAGCCTCCTCTTCTCCAGGCTAAGCAACCCCAGCTCCCTCAGCCTCTCCTCTCAGGGCTGTGCTCCAGACCCCTCCCCAGCCTCCTTGCCCTTCTCTGGGACACATTCAAGAGTCTCAATGTCCTTCTTAAACTGCGGGGCCCAGAACTGGACCCAGTACTACATAATTAGCAGAACAGCACACACCACAGAGCCACAACAGCTGAGACCAGTGGAAGCATCATATTCTGCCTTGACTGTGAGTCTGAAGCTTTCCTCTGCACAGGTAGCTTCTGAGACAGTGGATTCAAACTGATTTCAGATCATTTGTCTGCAAGACATTGTATAAACCTGAAATAATACATCAGTGATAGGGCTGGACTGTGGTTCTTTTTTTCCCCCCTGTTTGGAACTGTTCTCATCAAACTCAACTTTTAGGCTGGAGGTGAGGAGAAAGTTCTTCCCAGAGAGAGTTGTTAGCCACTGGAATGTGCTGCCCAGGGAGGTGGTGGAGTCCCCATCCCTGGAAGTGTTCAAGAGGGGATTGGATGTGGCACTTGGTGCCATGGTTGAGTAGTTATGAGGTGTTGGGTGCCAGGTTGGACTTGATGATCTCTGAAGTCTTTTTCCAACCTTATTGATTCTATGATTCTATGAACTGTTCCTTCTCTCCTCATTTTATAAACTTCACCTAGGTGTTGATTGTGCATCCATAACCTCCCTGGGAAACCTGTTCCAGAGTCTCATCACTCTCCTCCTCAAGAAATTCTTCCTAAGATCCAGTCTAAACCCACTGTCCCTCAGCCTAGAATCATTCCCCCTTGTCCTGTAACTAAACACATATGAAATGTCCCTCTCCAACCTTCCAGAGGGTTCCCTTTACGTATTGGAAGGCAGCTCTAAGATCTCCCCCCAAAGTCTTCTCCTCTCCAGGCTGAACACCCCCAGCTCCCTCAGCCTATCCTCACAGCAGAGTTGCTCCAGCCCTTGCATCATCTTCCTCTGGACTCACCCCAACCCCCTTCTTATGATGGGAACACCAGAACTGGATGCAGTATTCAAGATGGAGTCTCACAAGAGCTGAGTAAAGAATAAGAATCCCACTTACATATGAGCCAGGACTAGAGAGGTTCAAGTGTCCTATGAGGCTTGCAGCTATGCAACAGGATGTTAAACACTGGCTAACATGTCACTTAGCTATTTTCCTTTATCTGGTCCATTTAGAAAACTGGCACAAATCTCATTCAAACTGATTTCAGTTCTATGATCTCATCTGTCTGTGCACTCAAAGCTTAATGATAAAATTTACAGCAGGCTGGCAACGGCAGAGGTTAGCACTGATGCAGTCAGACCACTTCAAATCAGACCAGATAGAAGGGATAAGCAGCTCCAGCTAATCACAGAATCACCAAGGTTGGAAAAGACCTCAAAGGTCATCAAGTCCAACCTGTCACCACAGACCTCATGACTAAACCATGGCACCAAGTGCCACATCCAGTCCCCTCTTGAACACTTCCAGGGACAGGGACTCCACCACCTCCCTGGGAAGCACATCTCAATGGCTAGCAACTCTCTCTGGGAAGCACTTTCTCCTCACCTCCAGCCTAAACTTCCTCTGGTGCAGCTTGAGACTGTGTCCTCTTGTTCTGGTGCTGGTTGCCTGGGAGAAGAGACCAACCCCCACCTGGCTACAACCTTCTCTTCAGGTAGTTGTAGAGAGCAAGAAGGTCTCCCCTGAGCCTCCTCTTCTCCAGGCTAAATAATCCCAGCCCACTCAGCCTCTCTTCACAGGGCTGTGCTCCAGACCCCTCCCCAGCCTCCTTGCCCTTCTCTGGACACCATCAAGTCTCTCAACATCCTTAAACTGAGAGGCCAAGAACTGGACACAGGACTCAAGGTGTGGCCTAACCAGTGCTGAGCACAGGGCACAATGACTTCCCTGCTCCTGCTGGCCACACTCTTCCTGATGCAGGCCAGGATGCCATTGGCCTTCTTGGCCACCTGGGCACACTGCTGGCTCATATTCAGGCTGCTGTCGATCAGTACCCCCAGGTCCCTCTCTGTTTGGCAGCTCTCCAGCCACTCTGACCCCAGCTTGCAGCCCTGCATGGGGTTGTTGTGGCCAAAGTGCAGCACCTGGCGCTTGGATTTGTTAAATTGATGTGGAAATGGTTGCCCTTTATCATTTTTGATTCAGTATGTGCTCAGTTGTCAAAATCCCATCTTCCCCTGAGCCTTTTACATTGTTAGCTAACAAAACAAGAGCGTGTGTCTGCAGAACCTCACCTAGGGCTAGCAAGTTAAGAGCAAGCCCTTCCTTGGCTTGCTTTAACTGCTGCTGTCACATTATTACTCTGCAGTAAGGCTGTGCCTAAATTCCTTTTGTAAACCAGAAGGAGTTTCAGGGCTGTTCAGCAGTTATTCTGTGCTCTACCAAGCTCTCCACGCATGGAAATCATTCTCCCAGGAAAATGACCTTGTGAGCAGGAAACTTGAGCTTACAGGTATCAAATGACCTGCAGAGATCTTTCAGCAGTTTGGTCAGGATAACATTAATAACCCAGCCTGCAGCAGAGTATTATGTACCAAAGCTTGTGTGAATTCAATGACTGTGGGCTGCAAAGAAATCCCCCCACGCCCCCCAACACTGCTCCCCAAACAGCAAAGGAATGAATTCCCATTGACTACATCTGCTGTCAAGTGGGGAGACTCAGCACTGTCCTCCAAAAGCTGCAACTCTCTGTTTATAGAATCATAGAATGGTCTGGGTGGAAAGGGACCTCCAAAGGTCATACTGTCCAACTCTCTCTGCAGTAAGCAGGGGCATCCTCAAGTAGATTCCTTCCTTTTAGGAAGGAGGTTGACTTGCTGGAGCGTGTCCAGAGAAGGGCAACAAAGTTGGTGAGGGGCTTGGAACACAGCCCTGTGAGGAGAGGCTGAGGGAGCTGGGGTTGCTTAGCCTGGAGAAGAGGAGGCTCAGGGGAGACCTTCTTGCTGTCTACAACTCCCTGCAGGGAGGTTGTAGCCAGGTGGGGGTTGGTCTCTTCTCCCAGACAACCAGCATCAGAACAAGAGGACACAGTCTCAAGCTGCACCAGGGGAGGTTTAGGCTGGAGGTTAGGTGGAAGTTCTTCCCAGAGAGAGTTGTTAGCTGTTGGAATGTGCTGCCCAGGGAGGTGGTGGAGTCCCCATCCCTGAAGGTGTTCAAGAGGAGATTTGATAGGGTGCTTGGTTGCATGGTTTAGTTGATTAGGTGGTGTTGGATGATAGGTTGGACACGATGATCTTGAAGGTCTCTTCCAACTTGGTCTATTCTATTTCTATTCTGTTCTATTCTATTCTATGCTATGCTATGCTATGCTATGCTATGCTATGCTATGCTATCCTATCCTATCCTATCCTATCCTATCCTATCCTATCCTATCCTATCCTATCCTATCCTATCCTATCCTATATCAGGTTACCCAGAGCCCCCCTGTCAAGTCTCACCTTGAATATCTCCAGGGGTTGAGACCCAACAATCTCCCTGGTTCTAGTGTTCAGCCATGCTTGTGGCGAAGAACTTCTTCCTAACATCCCATCTAAACCTGCTCTTCTCTAGTTTGAAGACAAATCAAGCCCCAGGCTTGATGGGGCCTTGAGCAATCTGCTCTAGTGGTGGGGATCCCTGCCAGTGCCAGGGGGGTTGGAACTAGATGACCTTCAAAGCCCCTTCAAACCCAAACCATTCTGTGAATCTTCTCAGCATAGAGCTGAAGCCACTCTAACATGTAAGAACTTTGTTGTATTACCATATTTTATCATGCCCAACAGGCTATTAGGGCAGCCACCACTACAGCACTATTAAAGCAAGGAAAAGAGTCTATATTCCAATACCTATCTCTAATACATTGAACCAAACAGTGGCTTGAAACAGTCTGAAGACCAACTCAAATTTGCAACACAGCTTACAGCCCTGGCCCAGGGACTTGCTTTAGCATAACTTTGTTTTACTATGATCAGCACTTTATAGTTGGAATATAAGTCACACCTCCTAAATATATCCTCCTAATCATAAGTCACCTCAAAACCCCTCTGTATTTAAGGAGTTGCAATGACCTATCATTACTTGCTCTCAGCTGATAAAGGACTAATGGAATGCCAAGTCAGCAGCTCAACCAACACAAGCTATATGTTTTGTAGTTAAGGTCACTACATGAGCAAAAACCTCCTGCACAAAGCTGCTCACAGGACATAGTGGGTTGTGAAAATGAGGCTAGGTTATGCTTTTGCAGAGGGGGGCCACAAAGATGATCAGAGGGCTGGAGCACCTCTTCTGCAGGAAAAGGCTCAGAGAGTTGGGGCTGTTCAGCCTGGAGGGGAGAAGACTTTGGGGGGACCTTAGAGCTGCCTTCCAATACATAAAGGGAACCCTCTGGAAGGTTGGAGAGGGACATTTCATATGTGTTTAGTTACAGGACAAGGGGGGAATGATCTTAGGCTGAGGGAGAGTAGGTGTAGACTAGATCTTAGGAGGAAGTTCTTCATTATGAGAGTGGTGAGACTCTGGAACAGGTTTCCCAGGGAGGTTGTGGATGCACAGTCAACACCTAGGTGAAGCTTTCTTCTCTCTGACTGAAGGATCTTATAGAGGCTTTGCATTAGCTGAAGGGGAACAACATGAAAGCTGGGGAAGGAGGTTGGACACGATGATCTTGAAGGTCTCTTCCAACCTGGTCTGGTCTAGTTCTGTTCTATTCTATTCTATTCTATTCCATTCCATTCCATTCCATTCCATTCCATTCTGTTTGACAAGGACTTGTAGTGCTAGGAGGAAGAGGAACAGATTGAAGCTTGAGAAGGGGGCACATTTATACTGGAGATTAGGAAGAAACTCTTTCCAGTGAGGGTGGTGAGACACTGGAACAGGCTGCCCAGGGAGGATGTGGATGTCCCCTCCCTGGAGATGTTCAAGGCCAGGTTGGATGAGGCCTTGAGCAAGCTGGGCTGGTGGGAGGTGTGGCAGGGGGTTGGAACTAGATGATCTTTAAGGTCACATCCAACCCAACCCATTCCATGGATGAATCTGTGAAATAACTGCAGACCTATCACTGTGATCAGTATCTGAGGCTGAAATATTGAGCTACAAAGAAAGAAAAATCTTCAAGGTCCAGCACCACTTCAAACATCTAACATTTCCCTTCTCATCACAGATCAGCAGAAGGGTAAAAACCTAGGGGGAAAGTTCTGGGCCCCCTCAGTTCTGAGGCCCTCAGTTTAGAAAAGATGTTGAGTTGCTGGAAGGTGTTGAGTTGCTGGAAGGTGTCCAGAGAAGGGCAACAAAGCTGGGGAGGGGTCTGGAGCACAGCCCTGTGAGGAGAGGCTGAGGGAGCTGGGGTTGCTTAGCCTGGAGAAGAGGAGGCTCAGGGGAGACCTTCTTGCTCTCTACAACACCCTGAGGGGAGGTTGCAGACAGGAGGGGGTTGGTCTCTTCTCCCAGGCAAGCAGCACCAGAACAGGAGGACACAGTCTCAAGCTGTGCCAGGGGAGGTTTAGGCTGGAAGTTAGGAAGAAGTTCTTCATAGAAAGAGAGATTGGCGCGTGGGGAATGTGCTGCCCAGGGAGGAGGTGGAGTCACCATCACTGGAGGTGTTTAGGAAGAGACTGTTGATCAAATGGTGCTGGGTGATAGGTTGGACTTGATGATCTCAAAGGTCTTTTCCAGCCTCGTCTCGTCTCGTCTCTTCTCTTCTCTTCTCTTCTCTTCTCTTCTCTTCTCTTCTCTTCTCTTCTCTTCTCTTCTCTTCTCTTCTCTTCTCTTCTCTTCTCTTCTCTTCTCTTCTCTTCTCTTCTCTTCTCTTCTCTTCTCTTCTCTTCTCTTCTCTTCTCTTCTCTTCTCTTCTCTTCTCTTCTCTTCTCTTCTCTTCTCTTCTCTTCTCTTCTCTTCTCTTCTCTTCTCTTCTCTTCTCTTCTCTTCTCTTCTCTTCTCTTCTCTTCTCTTCTCTTCTCTTCTCTTCTCTTCTCTTCTCTCAAAAGCATCCAGAAAAATGTCCTATCAGCAAGCTGTTTGCTTTTCAATGAGCAGATTCATAACCAAGAGTTCCATAGAACTGAAGGCTTCTTTGTAAAACAGAATAGGGCTCTCAGGCCCTCAGAGGATTCCTCAAAGCTCTAACCCTGTTAGGCCTAGACAAAACCAAAGCAACAACATTTCCTATTGTACAGTTCCCATGCTGAGTTTTGCTGTGAATTAGGCTTTATTTGTTTGTCATACATTAATGGCTCCACATATGTCAGCAGAGCAGGGCTGGCAGCCCTCAAAAAGTAGCTGGAAGTGTCACAACCCACAGGATACTTTTTAGCAGCAATAAACAGGGGATTTTCCTCTAACAACTTAACTTGCTGAGCAGAAAAAGACAGTTTTTGCTCTATCCCCACCTTATGGCTGCAAGAAGAATTTTCCTATTCAGCATGATGGATTCAGTCTGGAGAAGAGAAGGCTCTGAGGAGACCTTATGGCGGCCTTCCAGTGTCTGAAGGGGGCTCCAAGAAAGCTGGGGAGGGACTTTTGAGGGTGTCAGGGAGTGATAGGACTGGGGGGGATGGAGCAAAACTAGAAATGGGTAGATTGAGATTGGATGTGAGGAAGAAGTTGTTCCCCATGAGGGTGGTGAGAGCCTGGCACAGGTTGCCCAGGGAGGTGGTTGTAAAGATGTAAAGGGTGAGTGCCCAGAGGCTGGAGCCAGGCTCTGCTGGGTGATGCCCAGTGCCAGCACAAGGGGCAGTGGTGGAAGATGAGGCACAGGAACTTTCATGTATATAACAGGAATTTTTTTTTCCTTGTGGGGGTGACACAGCCCTGGAACAGGCTGCCCAGGGGGGTTGTGGAGTCTCCCCCTCTGCAGATATTCAAAACTAGCCTGGCTGTGTTCCTGTGTGACCTGCTCTAGGTGATCCTGCTCTGGCAGGGGATTGGAGTGCAGGAGCTTTCAAGATCCCTTGCAGCCCCTGAAGTTCTGTGATTCTGTGGTGGAAGCCTCCTGCCTGGAGGTGTTTGCAGCCAGGCTGGATGTGGCTGTGAGCAACCTGCTGTAGTGTGAGGTGTCCTTGGCCATGGCAGGGGGGTTGGAGCTGGCTGATCCCTGAGGTCTCTTCCTACCCTGACAATTCTCTGATTCTCCCTCTATTGCTGACTTTTTCCCCTTCACTGTACCACTGTAGTGACAGATTATAAGAATTGGACGTGGCACTTGAGGCCATGGTTGAGTTGGTCATGAGGTGTTGGGTGACAGGTTGGACTTGATGATCTCTGAGGTCTTCTCCAACCTTACTGATTCTGTGATTGTTTAGCATTTGTATTATGCAACTTGAGATTTTTAGCAAGCATGTACTCCTCCACACACATTCACCACGAAACTCCAAAGCACAAATGTCCTCCCTAGCACCTGTGTTGACTTCCTGAATCTAAACAGCTGACTCTGTGATCCAACATAACCTCAGATTCAAACAGAACAGGGAATATTTGGGTTCTGGCTCAAAAAAACATCCAAGTTCATGTATCCTTCTTGACTCCACCAGGAATCAGGGCTAGATGTCTGCACAGATCCAACAGTCTTCAATTTTCACCCCTTTCAAAATTACTTTTAAACTTAATCATCAGGTGATTTATAGCACTCAGGAAATAGTGAGCCTACATGCCCCAAGTTAAAACTGAAGCATGCATTAAGCTAGTTTTAAACCTTGTCCAGTTCTGGGCTCCTCAGTTTAGGAAAGATGTTGAGTTGCTGGAAGGTGTCCAGAGAAGAGCAACAAGGCTGGGGAGGGGTCTGGAGCACAGCCCTGTGAGGAGAGGCTGAGGGAGCTGGGGTTAGCCTGGAGAAGAGGAGGCTCAGGGCAGACCTTCTTGCTCCCTACAACTACCTGAAGGGAGGTTGTAGCCAGGTGGGGGTTGGTCTCTTCTCCCAGGCAACCAGCACCAGAACAAGAGGACACAGTCTCAAGCTGTGCCAGGGGAGGTTTAGGCTGGATGTTAGGAAGAAATTCTTCATAGAGTGATTGGCCATTGGAATGTGCTGCCCAGGAAGGTGGTGGAGTCACCATCACTGGAGGTGTTTAGGAGGAGACTGAATGGGGTGCTTGGTACCATGGTTTGGTTGATCAGGTGGTGTTGGATGATGGGTTGGACACTATGATCTTGAAGGTCTCTGCCAACCTGCTTCATTCTATTCCATACTTTATATTGTAAGCAAGATTATGTGCCCATGGGAGCCAAACCAGTGCATAGGCCTCATGAGACCTACTCAAACTGGCAAACAGCAGATCCTCCACCATCAGTCACTCCCTACATGACCATCATGGAATTGTTTCAGTTGGAAAAGGCCTTTAAGGTCATTGAGTCCAACCATTCTCTAACTCTACCAAGGCTGGTGCTAAACCATGGCCCTCAGCAACACATCTCTGCCTCTCTGAAACACTTCCAGGGATGGAGCTTCAACCACCTCCCTGGGCAGCCTGTGCCACTGTTTGGGAACCCTTTCAGCAAAGAAATTGTTTGTAATACCCAACCTAAACCACCCCTGGTACAGCTTGAGTCCATTTTCTCTTGTCCTATCACTTGTTACTAGGGAGAACACACCAACCCCCACCTGGCTCCAACCTCCTCTCAGGGAGGTTTAAGAACACAATAGTGATGCATATTCCTGAATGCTTAACCATACTACATCAAAAACACTACTTTTTGGTAAGCATTTACTTAAACTTTAGGAGAGAAACTTGAATTTCATCTGCTGGCTTCAGCTGTTATGAAACATTCCCAAAGTACTGGCAGTCTACTGACAGGATGCATTCTGACTGAAACTTCTGAGGGCTTACAGGAAAAAGTTCCTCTTCTATTGAAGAGAGGAGAAAGGAAAGGGGAGAGAGGAGAAAGGAAAGGGGAGAGAGGAGAAAGGAAAGGGGAGAGAGGAGAAAGGAAAGGGGAGAGAGAAGAAAGGAAAGGGGAGAGAGAAGAAAGGAAAGGGGAGAGAGAAGAAAGGAAAGGGGAGAGAGAAGAAAGGAAAGGGGAGAGAGAAGAAAGGAAAGGGGAGAGAGAAGAAAGGAAAGGGGAGAGAGAAGAAAGGAAAGGGGAGAGAGAAGAAAGGAAAGGGGAGAGAGAAGAAAGGAAAGGGGAGAGAGAAGAAAGGAAAGGGGAGAGAGAAGAAAGGAAAGGGGAGAGAGAAGAAAGGAAAGGGGAGAGAGAAGAAAGGAAAGGGGAGAGAGAAGAAAGGAAAGGGGAGAGAGAAGAAAGGAAAGGGGAGAGAGAAGAAAGGAAAGGGGAGAGAGAAGAAAGGAAAGGGGAGAGAGAAGAAAGGAAAGGGGAGAGAGAAGAAAGGAAAGGGGAGAGAGAAGAAAGGAAAGGGGAGAGAGAAGAAAGGAAAGGGGAGAGAGAAGAAAGGAAAGGGGAGAGAGAAGAAAGGAAAGGGGAGAGAGAAGAAAGGAAAGGGGAGAGAGAAGAAAGGAAAGGGGAGAGAGAAGAAAGGAAAGGGGAGAGAGAAGAAAGGAAAGGGGAGAGAGAAGAAAGGAAAGGGGAGAGAGAAGAAAGGAAAGGGGAGAGAGAAGAAAGGAAAGGGGAGAGAGAAGAAAGGAAAGGGGAGAGAGAAGAAAGGAAAGGGGAGAGAGAAGAAAGGAAAGGGGAGAGAAAAGAAAGGAAAGGGGAGAGAAAAGAAAGGAAAGGGGAGAGAAAAGAAAGGAAAGGGGAGAGAAAAGAAAGGAAAGGGGAGAGAAAAGAAAGGAAAGGGGAGAGAAAAGAAAGGAAAGGGGAGAGAAAAGAAAGGAAAGGGGAGAGAAAAGAAAGGGGAGAGAAAAGAAAGGAAAGGGGAGAGAGAAGAAAGGATCTTGCTCCTAAGGCACTCAAGAGAGTTGAAGTGGACATCAAAATAGGGTCCAAAAGAAGCTACAGGGCTCAAAACAACTGTGCAGTGGGGAGAGGGACGTAGTTACACAGGACTGTAAGAAAATAAGTCAGGGAAAATGAATTAAGGACAACTCTTCTAAGGAAGGGAAATGTCATGTTGTGGTAAAAATCACTAAGTCACAGACAGTAATTACAAAGGAAAACAAAAATCTCTGGAAATATTTCCCTTATTACCAAAGGATAAGTCCAAATATCCTCTACACATTTGTTTTCAGCTTTATTTTGTGGCTTCCCAAGGGCATAAGAGAAGAAAATGCAGAATAAGGAATCCAGACAACCTTAGCAGCAGACTGAACTAAGCCCTGTGAGTCAGTAAAGCAGAGGAGTCATCCTTCCTTTCTGCTTTTCACAGGTTCTACAGGATTCTGGGAAGCATGGGAACATGATATGGAAGTTCAAGCTCTGGCATTGCTCATTTCCTTAGACTACTAAACTCTTCATAAAATGCCTTTTTTTTCCCCCCTGAGTGTCCAGAGTATACTCAGTAATGAGTTAAACAAAATGAAGACCACTCAATGTATCAAGTTATAAACAAAATGATTGATTTTAAGCATAGCTCAGCTACCACATATCCATCAAAACAGCATTATCAGCCCCAACTGTGAGATTCTACTCTGCCTTAATTAAGCCAAGTGCTCAGCCACAGTTTAGAAAGATCAGACTCTGACTTGAACATGATTTTAATGTAAGAGATTTTCATACAGTGCAGATTTCCAGACTTGTGACAGCTTAGGAGGACACACTCAAGATGGAGGAAGTAGTAGCTTGGCACTCATGCCAACTTATCCTCACTGTTTGTCCAGGATCTTGCTTCAAAAACATCAGCTGAGCCAGATCATTTTCTTTTCCATAACGTGCATCTGTCCACACCAACTGAATTAGAGACCACCGCCATGTCTCACATGCCACATCAAACAACAGGTCAGCTCAAGCAGCTCAGAGCATGCCTTAGAAACACCAAATCTGCATTCTCTTCCCAGGACACAGAAGCTTTTAGCTCACTTGTCAAAGGTATTTCAAAATATTCAGACATGCATAAATAAATTGACCCTCAGATATTTGAGGCAGTGGTTTCCACAGCAATTGATGTGAAAGTCAGGACTTTGTGAAGTCAGTAAATCTCTTTTGAAATGCACACTCTCTAAAGGCAGATTTTACTGAATCCATCCTTTTTTAACCCTGTCCTCTAAAAGTTTCCCACTTCTGCTGAGAAATGCCACATCATACCTGAAGAGTGACTGTGGTAGAGGCACTCCTCCCTTATTATGGAAGAAATAAGGTAATGAACAGTCCTAAATGACAAGCAACAGACATTTTGAAACGATGGTGTGAGCAGGTTTAATCATTTTACTTCTGTTCTGAGTTGCCTTTGTCCTGGCTTCTTCTGCTAGACAATGGAGAAACAGCAAGAAGCTCAAATGCACCTTTAAAAGAGGGAAGGGAAAAACCATGTAATTGAAAGAAAGCAAGAAGGAATCAAACTGTTTTAAGTTCACTGAGGCAGAGTATTCACCTATTACACTGCTTTCAAGGTCCAGAAAGGTGTTCTGAGCACAAGAAGGTGTCACTCAGTTCAACACTTAATCAGTTCCCAAGATATTCATTGCTGCAAGAGGCTTGTGACAAAGACTTTAAATGTAGCATACCAAAGTCACCACGGTGCTCTAGGAATGATCATACAAACAGCAGATCTCACAGAAACCCAACCTGACTTTTATTAGCAGCTTCTTATAACCAAATATAAACATCATTATCAGAGAATAAGGACCCTTTTGGCTTACTGGGAAAGAGTCAGCTCTCAGTCAGCACAGCAGCCAAGCTGTTAATGAACAGCAAACTCATCCCTCCCTTATCACCAAATGGCCCCCAGACGAGTTCGAGGGCTTCTGCCCCATCCCAGCATAAAAAAAGCATTGACATTCATTTCTCCAGAAGCAGAAATTCTCCACTCTCAGGAGGCTCCATCCATTTTTAAACAATGCCATGAAGTGGATGAAAATACACTGGGTGAGATTCTCAGCTGAGGGTTGTTAAGCAGCAGACAGTACCAGGCAGGAGACAGACATCAATGAAACGAAATACTTCCCAAGCGCAAAAGCTGGCTCACAGGATCTCATGTGAGTATGGAAACAGGGGGGAAACGTGGTTTGAAATTCCAGTGGTCTGGTTTCTAGCCTCTGCTTTTCTTTAAAATAACCTGGAAGAAGAGGGGGAGAAAAAAAAGCATAGTTATCACTGCTTTTCTCAATCCAGGCAGCTATAGTTATCACTGCGTTTATCAATCCAGGCGGCAGTAAGAGAGCCAAAACGCGAAGCTACTCAGACCAAAGGTTCACCTAGCCAAGTAATCTTTTTTTCCCCCCCAAAGGTAGAGTCACCAGGGTAAAAAGCCCAGGGGAAGTGTTAGAAATACAGCAAAAGCATCCAGAAAGATGTCCTCTCAGAGAGCTGTTTGCTTTGTCTGTCTGTTCTGGAATGAGCAGCTTCATAACCATGAATTCTGCAAAATAAAAGGGCTGGGAGGTTAAAATGGAACGGTACTCCCAAGCCCTCAGCAGAGTCCTTGAAGCTCTAACCCCACTAGGCCTAGGCAAAGCCAAAAGAATTGTATTTTATACCATACAGCTCCTTTGCTCACTCTCTGTTTGCAATGCCCTACTGCTTTCTATAGCAAGAGCACACAGACCCCTGGAAGGATATTTTACGGGTCGGAGTTTAAGTTGAAAAAACGAACTTCAAAGCCCAAGTGGGACCATTGAAGTGTTGTTATTAAAACACAGGCAGTTTCCCCTCCTCATCTTAAGCAGAAACCAACCAAAAAAAAACCCAAAAAACCAAAACACAACCCAGTAATAAATGAAGCACAAAAATGTTCAAATAATGTTAAGACTGCAGTTAAAAAGAAATTACAAACGCAGACGATTCCAACTGTAACATTCACTTGGCTACCCTACACATCCTGTATGCATTTCTGTTGCTATAGTAATAGAAAGTACCAAACTAAACATTTCACTGAGGGGCAGGGGGGGGGGGAATAAATGCTGAAGATAAACAGAAGCCACAGGACCCAAATATCAGATAACAGGGAGAGTTCTGTCCCTCCGATTTGCCCAGCGTCGGCAGGTGGTTGAGCAGAGAACTCCCAACTGGCGAGCGAGCTGCTGCGTGAAACCTGGGCAAAGCAGACCCTTTGGGAGAGCAAAATGAGCTGCAGAGGGCAAATTTCAGTCATGCTTGGACACTAATTCTTTCTGGAGACAGAAAGCCGCCTAACAACTTTCTCTTTCCCTTCTTTGCACACACACAACTTACCGTAAGGCAGAGGAGTCCTCCTTCACAGCCATTTACACAGCGCTTTGTTATGCTGAGCTACCCTTACAGCCAGCCACGGTTTAACCCCTGCCGAGTTCCTCCCTTGCCGAGCTCAACGGCCCACACACAAGTACCTGTTTGTTCATGCAGTACCCACACAAGCCTGCAAGAATCCACTTCAAACACAGTATCACAGTATAACTTAGGTTGGAAAGGACCTCGAGGATCATCGAGTCCAACCTATCAACACAGACCCCATGACTAGACCATGGCACCTTTCAGAATAAGCAGGTAAGAACCGAACTGCTAAGATATTTGAAACTCTTTGGACTACCTCACACTTGTCCCACAAAGCTTCATTCGTATTGCTGTCTTCAGGCAGCAGCATCTGAAATAAAGATCCCCCAGCTTTGGAATAGGATTCAGTTCCCTGGGCTTTCAGGCTGGGATGCTTGCAGGTAGAATGCTGTGCAGACTTACCCATCTATTGAAATGATGAATTTAAACATGGCATCATCAAGGGGGAAAGGGCTGTATTTAACAGGGCAAGAGGAGTTAATCTTGGTAAACAGTGAATTATGCCAATGATGGCCTAAAGAACACGACATTTCTGCAGGTTTGGGAGTAATAAACAAAAATCTATCAACACTGAACCAGAAAACTTGTGTGTGTGCTGTCCCAAGACATTTGAGATGGAACAGAAAGTGAAGTGTTTAAAAGGCTTTATTACCTTTGCTGCAGCTATTGCGTGGTCAGGTTTAATCATTTTACTTCGGCTCTGAATTGCATTTGTCCTGGCTTCTTCTGCTAGGCGACGGAGGAACAGCAAGAAGCTCAAATGCACCTTTAAAAGAGGGAAGGGGAAAAAAACCATGTAATTAAAGAAAGTATCAAGAAGGACTCAAGCTGGTTTAAGCACAGTTTGGGGTCGTTTTATTTCAGGGGTTCACTGAGGCAGAGTATTCACCTATTAGACTGCTTTCAGTTCCAGAAAGGTGTTCTCAGGAGGTATCAGTTCAAGACTTAATCAATTCCCAAGATATTCATTGCTGCAAGAGGCTTGTGACAAAGACTTTAAACGTAGTATAGTAAGATCACCACGGTGCTCTAGAAATGATCATACAAACAGCAGATCTCACAGAAACCCAACCTGACTTTTATTAGCAGCTTCTCATAACCAAATATAAACATCATTATCAGAGAATAAGGACCCTTTTGGCTTACTGGGAAAGAGTCAGCTTTCAGTCAGCACAGCAGCCAAGCTTTTAATGAACAGCAAACTCATCCCTCCCTTATCACCAAATGGCCCCCAGACAAGTTCAAGGACTTCTGCCCCTTTCCAGCATAAAAAAAAGCATTGACATTCATTTCTCCAGAAGCAGAAATTCTCCACTGTCAGGAGGCTCCATCCATTTTATTCCCCCAGCTCATCACTTATTTAACCTTTTTCCATGGAAAGGACTGGTAGGGCAGTCTCCTGTTCACGGCAGAAAGCTGCTCTGCTAGGACAGACGCAGCAACAACTTCGGCAGCCGAGGAACTGCTCCAACCAGACCAAAAACTGGCAGCCACAAGCACCCCTGTGCAAGAAGGGACCCATAGCACGAACCCCTTAGTGAACATTACATGAACCCTTTGAACAGCCCAACCTGAACACTGGCAACTGCAGCTTTGGTGAATTAAACTTTCCCAAGGAATTAAACTTCCCCATGGAATTAAACTTCCCCATGGAAAGCGTGCAGAAAAGGATTTCTCACTCAAGAGCTCAGAAGAAAATATTACTGAAGTGCAGGCCCATTTTATTTCTCTGAAGTAGGTGATAAAAGTTGCCCTGCCATTCCTGATCTGCAAAGCCTAAAAGGAGAGGGACAAGTTAGAGTTTATGGGAAATGCACTGGCAGTGGGTTTGCAGCACAAAGAAGCTGTTAGAGGACAGGCCTTTTAGTCTTCCTAGGACAAGCCATTCAGGGTTGGTTTTCTTTTGAATTCTCCTGAACTAAATGAAGCCAGCCTGCAACAGTTAAGTTTGCATAATATTTGGCGTGCTTTGGAAGCAAAAAAAAAAACCATACAGCAAAAGCAGATCTTCCTGTAGATTCCTTTAGGCAAATATCAAAGCTGGCTTTAAGCTGGTCCCTAGCTACTCACGCAGAAATCATCTCCAACGCAATCAAGCAGTGGCACTAAAAGTGTTCAACGTTAGAACTCTTATTACTAGACTTATCACCATGGAGGTGAGATTTCTGGGGGAGGAAGAAGAAAAGCTTCCATACATGCAAGTCATCTTGCTGAGATACCCAGAGGCAAAAGTGGCAACTCTAAAACTGCCTGCAAGATCTGCGCCTGCTCGCGGCATCACTGTAACTTAATTCTCCCGCTTTCCAAGGGAACTCTTGCACGTGAAGAAGCTTCCCCTGAGCTCCTATAGATATAGAGATGGTCATACAACTACAGTCAGAACTTTCTACAACAGAGCACACATGCTAATAAATATTCCAGATTCTTAAAGGCAACTGAGAACAGGTAAGGAAAGGCAGAACGCTTGAATGCCACGACTAGGGCATCCCCTTGGTTGAAAAGCACTGCTTTGATACATATTAGATTATTGTCCCTCTGCATCACATTCACAAGCAGTTTTGAAAACCACCACCCATGAAAACCACCTTCCACAACAGAATGCTTGCCTCCCAGAAGAGGAAAGTTGTAAAGTTTCAAGAAATGTGTAAAAACTCAGAGTGCTACTCGCAGAGCACCATCCACGTACCTGCTCCAGCACAGCTAATGAACAGCAGGGACAAGCTCCCTCTCGTTTTCTTTCGCTGCCCTAACTTCAGAGCAATTCTTTAGAGTACATTTTGCCTTCAGTATGCATTTAGTCATCACTCTGTGCCAAAGATGAAGGAAAAAGGTTCATTCAATGCAACGTTTTAAGCGTTTTCTGCAACGCAGATACAAACCTGTTCTTCTAGCACTAAAAAACCAGCAGCTGAGCTCCTATTTCTCTGCTGTAAATTCAAGCCAGAACAAAGTTTGCAGGCTTTTCTTCTCAGATCATAGCAGGGAGATAGCTGAATTTCAGGGTTTTTTTTTCCCCAAAAAGGGAAATAAATGCTTGAATTCTAGGAGAGCTGGAAAAACCTTAATCACTACTCCCATCTCTTCACTCAAAGAAATCACCACATTCCCCCAAAGCCCAGCTTCTTGAGAAAGACTGCAGAAATTAGCTAGCTGCACCGTGCACAGAGAAAGTGTTAACACTTAGGATGAGGGTGCTGACAAAGCTTCACATTTCCAAGAGACAAAATAATCCTATAAGCAAAGCAGCAACTTCATGCAGCCATCTAACAAAACGGTCTGAGTTTTTATGTCTTGCTTAGCGATCATGTAAGATGGCATTTGTTTATCAAGGAAAAACAATCACTGAAGGTCAGGGAAAGGAGAACAATCTGCTTATGTGATAAACCAGGCAGGCAGAGCTCCTCGCTGGACACAGCACACTCAAACTTGAAGGAAGATAGCTCAGAAACTGACCCAGCCAATTCTCCTTGCTCCCTGCAGAAGACAAAAGCGCTCTGCTCAGAATGTTTATGGCTTCATCTGAAGCCAGCTGCCATACGCATTTCTGAAGCATGCAACCTAACCATTCTTACAAGGGTCGCTGGGAGTAAGAGAGACACTAAAAAAAAACCATCCCCTCAAAAGCTGTTACTTATTGTGATGAGTGGAGGAATAATTCGTGTCAATCGGATGACTTCGATTAAGATAAACTCCAAAGCAGAAACTCTAAAGCAGAAGTATGGATGGGCTAAATAAAAAGGTGAAACTAAAATGTGAGAATAGAATAGAATAGAATAGAATAGAATAGAATAGAATAGAATAGAATAGAATAGAATAGAATAGAATAGACAGTAGACTGAAATATTAGGGAAGCTAACAAACAGCTTGTGTGAAAAACAGGGAACCAGACCCAGGAAAATTGGGGAATATGCTTGCATAGCTTGAGTAAGATATCTTCTTTGATTATAAAATGTTCTATATTACATTATTTGCCTTTCTATTATTGTTTATATTTAATTTGCTTTATTATATACATGTAGAATCTAATAGAATAGAATAGAATAGAATAGAATAGAATAGAATAGAATAGAATAGAATAGAATAGAATAGACAGTAGACTGAAATATTAGGGAAGCTAACAAACAGCTTGTGTGAAAAATAGGGAGCCAGACACAGGAAAATTGGGGAACGTGCTTGCATAACTTGAGTAAGATGTCTTCTTTGATTATAAAAGGTTCTATATTATTTGCCTTTGCTATTATTGTTTGTATTTAGTTTGCTTTATCATATTGATGGAGAAGATAGAATAGAATAGAATAGAATAGAATAGAATAGAATAGAATAGAATAGAATAGAATAGAATAGACCAGACCAGACCAGACCAGACCAGATTGGAAGAGACAGTAGAGTGAAATATTAGGGAAGCTAACAAACAGCTTGTGTGAAAAACAGGGAACCAGACACACCAAAATTGGGGAATATGCTTGTATAACTTGAGTAAGAGATCTTCTTTGATTACAAAATGTTCTATATTATATAATTTGCCTTTACTATTATTGTTTATATTTCATTTGCTTTATTCTATATATGTAGAAGCTAGAATAGAATAGACCAGACCAGACCAGATTGGAAGAGACAGTAGGCTGAAATATTAGGGAAGCTAACAAACAGCTTGTGTGAAAAATAGGGAACCAGACACACTAAACTTGGCGAATATGCTTGCATAACTTGAGTAAGATGTCTTCTTTGATTACAAAATGTTCTTTAGTATGTTATTTGCCTTTGCTATTATTGTTTGTATTTTGTTTGCTTTATTATATACATGTAGAATCTAGAAGAATAGAATAGACTAGACTAGACCAGGTTGGAAGAGGCAGTAGAGTGAAATATTAGGGAAGCTAACAGCTTGTGTGAAAAATAGGGAACCAGACACACCAAAATTGGGGAATATGCTTGTTTAACTTGAGTAAGAGATCTTCTTTGATTACAAAATGTTCTGTATTATATAATTTGCCTTTACTATTATTGTTTATATTTCATTTGCTTTATTCTATATATGTAGAAGCTAGAATAGAATAGAATAGAATAGACCAGACCAGACCAGGTTGGAAGAGACAGCAGACTGAAATATTAGGGAAGCTAACAAACAGCTTGTGTGAAAAATAGGGAACCAGACACAGGAAAATTGGGGAATATGCTTGCATAACTTGAGTAAGATGTCTTCTTTGATTATCAAATGTTCTTTAGTATATTATTTTCCTTTGCTATTATCGTTCATATTTTGTTTGCTTTATTATATCTCTGTAGAAGCTTGAACAGAAAAGAATAGAACAGACCAGACCAGACCAGACCAGGTTGGAAGAGACCGTAGAGTGAAATATTTGGGAAGCTAACAGCTTGTGTGAAAACTAGCCTATGTAACAATAATAAGCTGCTCAAGGATGTGCAAGGAGAAGAGTCGATTCCACAGAGTCGGTTGGTGGCAAGAAATGTGGGAACAGGAGTTGGGAGTAATGCTTGCAACAATACAGCTGATATAGTAGCAATCACAAGGACCCTGCATGTAACCAGACGTGCTGTTGATCAACTAAAGTATTACATCCCCTAGAACGACCACCAAGATGCCTATTTCAGAAATTAATTTGATTAGACACACCTTTTTGTATGAATATGTATTAGGAATGGAATACTTAAAGAGGAACTAGATCGTGCTTAGTGTGCGTGTTGGCGGAGCGCAGACTCCCCATGCACCCAGCGCTGTTTGCTTGCCTTTTATTGCCTTAAATTGCTCTGTTCAAACTAAAATCGTTTTTAATCGAATTTTAATTGGCTTTGTCATTTGTAACAGCTGCCATACACATTTGTAAAGCATGCAACCAAATAATTCTTACAAGGGTCGCTGGGAGCAACAGAGACACTGAAAAACATCCTCTCAAAACCTGTTACTTATCTAACTACGAAACTCCTCATCCTCCTTTAAAAAGAAAGAGAACTAAAGCAGCACTCCAGCTGTTTTGATCATTTATTCATAGAGATAAGGAGCTGCTATCCACATGGCTAGCTGAAGAACATCATGGACAACCACCAAGCCTGGACACTCCTGTTTAAAGGTGAAAGGCAAACAGCCAAGCCTTTAGTGTTAATTAAAAACCATTTAATTCGGCGTCGTCAGAATCTAAGCTTCCACCCCGTTATTAAAATTCATTCTCATCTCCTCCTTTGTGTCAACACCTGCACAGTCATATTTGAAGCCCGTTAGTTTTAGGCACTAATTCACTGATTGTCTTTGCAGCACAGGAACACTAGTGCCAGGAGGAAGAGCGAGCTGGGAAGCAACAGCGAAGATCTGGAGGCATGTCCCGCTTAGCCCTTTTCAGACAGCTGTGCTACCTTGAAGCCCAATTAACATGACCAAGGAAACACAAACCAACTAAACACTACAAAAAGTGTTACTAGTGATTGTGCAAGTTCAATTAGCTGACTACTACTTCCACTGAGTAAGCTGAGTGGCTCTGAGCACGAGTAGCAAGGGATCAGATCCGTAAGTACACGAAATACTCCAGAGATAGTGAAAGCCATAGGAAGGGATCACATTTTTATTAGCCCAACCAGAAAAAGATGTACAGTTTGCACTCAGATGTAAACCCTCTCATCTAGTCACCACATTCACTCATTGTGAAGTCAAAGATGTTTTGTATGTGCACAGATATTTTTTTTCCAAGACAGCTACTCCGAGCTCTCTTCAAGCTGGGTTTCCTCGCTGAAGTCGAGTCTTTTCTTGGTTAGACAAACCCTTCCCATGCCACAACTCTCTTGTCGCAGGTCAGAATGAAGCCAGCTTTGCTGGCCTCAGTTTTCTTAAACTGGGTGGCTATGGGTCTCTTAACCCCACACCTTTATGGCAGGGGTTTTTAAACCACGCGCAGGATCTCAACACCTCATTCTCATTAAATTACTCACAAGACTTATCACTCCTTAGTTTTGGACTGAGATTACTTAGATGTCCTCCTACAAAAACGCGATCATTCACGCTGCACAGTTTAGCAACTCGTTAGCCACAATTCGGCTGATTAACATCTGTAGAGTCAAATCGCTCTACCCCAACAACAAACATCTCCACCTCACAGCCACATAACCCAAATTCCTACTGCTCAGTTCACCTACTCTCGGAACAGCAGGGTTTATATACAGTGACACAATGTTTATGCATCAGCCTGGCCCCGAATCCCCAAACTCACAGTCAGAAATTTACAACACAGTAGCCACCAGCAAAGCAGAAAGCTGCAATCACTACTTACTAGCATTTTATTAGCCTAACCAGTCATCCATCTCCCCACGAACTTGGCCTCCTCTCTGCCTGAAGGTCACTGCAGAAGTATCATTAATAGTAGCTTGACATCCCATTACCTCCAGCCACTTTTAAGTGCTCCGGTGCGACCCAACCACCTATGTCTTCCAAACGATAAAACATTTGGAGAGCAACTATGCCTCATTAGGGGAATCTGCCCCCCAGGCAAGCAGAATAGTTGCAGCTGCTTGCCATGGCCAAAAGCACAACTGCTCCTGGTCACAGAATCACGGCACGGTAGGGGCTGGAAGGGACCTCTGAGGATCACCGAGTCCAAGCCCCGTACAGAGCAGGATCACCCGGAGTAAATCAGAGAGGGGCAGGTTTGGAATGCCTCCAGAGATGGAGGCTCCACTCTCTTGGTCCAACACTCCAGCACCCTCAAAATGAAGCATATTTTTTCCTTTATGTTTATGTTCCAGTTTGTGTCCATTGCTCCTTGTCCTGCCACTGGGCGCTACTGAGAAGAGTCTGGCTCCATCCTCCTGACACTGGCCTATCGATCAGCACTAATGAGATCTGACAAGCAAAGAAGAAGCTTCATGCAGATATCTAACAAAATGGTCCGAATTTTTATGTCTTTCTTAACGATCATGTAGAGAAGACATTCGTTTATCAAGGAAAAACAATCACTGACGGTCAGGGAAAGGAGGACGATCTGCTTATGTGATAAGCTAGGCAGGCAGAGCTCCTCACTGGACACAGCACCACCGCAGATCTAAACACAAAGGATGATCGCTCAGAAACTGACCCAGCCAGTTCTCCTTGCTCCCTGCAGAAGACAAAAGCGCTCTGCTCACAATGTTGATGGCTTCACCTGAAGCCAGCTGCCATACGCATTTCTAAACACCCCTCTTTGTTTTACCTGTACTGCCACTGTGGAGTAGGAAACCACTCGTTTCCAGCCTATTTTGGGATGTAGGAGTGCGTATTAGGCATGTGTATGGGTGACAACATGGTCTTTAACAAATTCAGTCCCTAAATGGCAGAACAAACTAAAAAAATAAGGCGAGTTCACCCAGGGCCGGCTTTAAGCTCAGGCTGCTCTCCTCCAGGCTGAACAGCCCCGGGCCGGCGCTACAGCCCCAGGTTCCCCCGAGGGAAGACGCCTAGAGCCGGGCAGTTCATCCCGTGAGCACCCCGCACTGCCCCAACGGCTTGGAGCCGCCGCTGCCGCCAGCCCGTGCCCGGGGAAGGGGCCAAGGCTGGGGTGGAGCGGAGAGGCCCGCACGCTGCTCCCGGCCCGGCGCCCGTCCCTCCCCTCCTTCCTCACCAGCAGGTCGGTGTTCGCCGCCAAGCGTAAGCTGGGCTTCTCGCTCTTGATGATTTTGCGCAGAGTGCTGCGGGGCGCCGTGCGCTTCATCTCCCTGCTCCCGTCCGCCCGTCCCGCCGCCGCCGCCGTTCGAATCCGCCGCCCTGGCGCAGGCGCGCTCCCGCCGTGACGCACTTCCCAACGGCCGCGCAGTGGCGCGGGCCCGTGCGCGCCCCTCCCCTCCCCTGCCCTCTGCCTCCGGTCCCGCGGTCCTGGGGCCGCGTTCCCCTGGAAACCGCTTCGGGAGCTCTCGTCCCTGCGGCAGAGCCGAGCGGCCGAGCAGCCGCCCGGAAAGCGGAGAGGGAAAGAGGTGCCGGGGTCACCTGCGGCTCCGGGGCACTCCTTCTGTGTTCGGCTTCGGGCAGCGCCGGCACCAGTCCCGTGGGTTTCCCGAGCGCCCTTCGGGTGCGGCGTGCCTGGCCCCAGCCTTTCCCCGAACCGTTCCCCACTTCCATCAGCCCCGGCTGACAGGCGGAGCCTGGTCCCGTCCCGGCGACAGCGGTTGCCGGCTCCCAAGTCCCCGTCCCCGTGGCGGTGGTGGCGAGCGCGGGTGAGGAGCGCTGCCGGTGCCGGGCTTAGAGACCGGTCCCCGATGGGCGCTGCCAGGGTCCTGAGCCCGCAAGCGGCTTCGTGTGGAACCCCCGCCCCTGTACGCTAACTGAAACTTCCTTCTAGCGTGCACAAATTGCTCCGTCTTCCGCACAGGCCTTGGTTAACCAAGAGGAAAAACTACGGACACGGCAGCTGCCTGGCTGCCCTTACTCAGCCTTCAAAGCGGGCAGCGGTGTCCCGAAAGGTGGCACAAGGCAGGGGCACCGGCACGGTGTTGCCTAAATGAGCCTCGGGCGAGGCTGTTTGCAGTCACCTCCCAAGCGTGACAATTTGTTTGCTGGAGAAGTGGAGGGCGTTGTGCAGCACCTCTGCTCCCTCCATCATTGCTTGCTGTGACCCTGCCGGCAGATGTGCCACCAAACGGTCTAAGCTGGGCGGGCTGCAGGACCAGTCAGCACCACAAACCTGCACTAAAATGAGCCTGGAGTGATAGGTTCTGCGCAGAAATCCCGATAAAATGCCACATTAGTAGAGTTCTGGCAGTGACTTGATTGTATACAGAAGCACCCACTAGGTCTGAAATCAGCTAGCACTTTAAAAATGCCATCCTTTCACACAGTGTTAAGGGTTGGATAGGACCTCTGGAGATAATACATTGAGTCCAACGCCCTGCAGATTCACCTAAAGAATGCCATACAGGAACCAGATGGGTTTTGAATGTCTCCAAGGACAGAGACCACCACCTCTCTGGGCTGCCTGTTCCAGTGCTCTGTCACCCTTATGATTAAATGGAACTTCTGATGTTCAAGTTTATGCCCAGTGCCCCTTGTCCTGTCACTGGGCACCACTGGAAAGAGCCTGGTCCCATCCTCCTGACACACACCCTTTAAGTATTGATGAGCATCGAGGAGATTATCCCCCTCAGCCTTCTCTTTACCAGACTAAAATCCTCAATTCTTTCAGTCTTTTCTCGTAAGAGAGATGTTCCACTACCCTAATATCTTTGTAGCCCTTTCTCTAGCATCTGTCCCTCCACTGCTGTTCTGGCTGAGGGATGCTGCTGACTGAAGTACAGGTTTCCCCACAGAGGGGCCCCTGCAGCTTGGCACTCACAGTGTATTTGGACTGTGTGTACTTAGTTGGAGAAGGGGTCAGGATTTCATACTGAGGTATGGAGCTTTTCAGCATATTTATTAGTTTCTTGTTTTCTTTGGCCTATGGGATGCTTGCAAACTTGAATCAATAAGAGAAACAGATCCTTTCAAAGTGATCAGCACCCAGAGATGACTCAGTTGCTGAAGTATGTTCTTAAATCTCTACGAGTTGGTATTTGAGTTAATTTTGTGATCTGCTCAAAAAGCAGCCAAAATAGAGTAGGATATCTGACAGCAGGAGAGAGTTTCAGATCTGCCAGGGCTTCATCCTCTGTCAGGTATTTGAAACCCATGCTTTGTTCTTTTAGCTTTGCCTGTCACTTGCCATTAATTGCCAGCGTTGATGCAGATAATCAAGGTCTCAAGATGTTGGGGTGTTTTTTTGCCTGAAAAACACACTAAAAGAGTTTTATTTTTTTCCCCCCTCCAATTTAATAACAATCATAGGTAATGGCTCAGCAGCACGGGTGGAAGTAAATGTTTGTTTCTCAGTTAACCGAGTGGCTATGACTCAGGAGCTACATAGGGTCATATATTGTAATGCTCCATATGTGTATATATATATATACACACACACACAGAAACTTGCATTGAGATCAGCAATAATTCAACCTGTCAGCAGATTGAAATCTACAGCTGGGATAAATCAGTGGCTCCACTGGACCTTGCCGGAGCTGAGAACTGGGCCTTGCAATCTCACGCTGTCTCTGGTAAGCTGGTGCGGGCAAGCCCTTCGCAAACGCTGCGAGCTGCAAAAGTGCCTCCACTGTGGGTCTCAGGCTATGAAAATGCATCACAGAAACTGGAAACTGTGCAGTGGCCTGCATGAAATGACAGACACTGAGCCTCGAGGCGAGTAACCGTAGCTTTCATCATGGGCTTGCCGTATAGAAAGTGACGGAGTAAAAACATCACTAAGTCTAACGCTCTTAGACTTCTGTTGGTTCTAATAGCTTCACATTTCTCCTGAGCTGTTCTTTGGGGTTTAGCCACAGAAAAGAATAATTCCAAGTGCTGCCTGAAATCTACTTATTTACCAGATTCCCTTCTTTTATTACTATGGTTTTGGGGGGGGATGAATGCCATTAGTTACTGCAAGCAATTGATACCAGAGATCCAACAGAAAACTTTTACATTCTAGCTCTGATTTAGTGAATGAACATGACCTTCAATAGCTAAAATATCTGCTTGAATAAGTATTTCACCAGTGAAGCTAAAATGTCTCCTTCAATATGTATGTTAATCCCTTTTTCAGTGAAGGTAAAATGTCTCCTTCAATGTGCATTTTAATCCCTTTATCAGGGAAGCTAAAATGTCTCCTTCACTATGTATTTTAATCCCTTCATCACTGACTGTTTCTACAGAGCTGATTTCTGAGTAGTTTAATTTCAGCACAGGAGTACTGCAGGACAAGAGGCAATTATTTTGCTGTACAGTGTGCATTGCAATGAGCAAAAACGACTGTAGAGGTTAACTAATTTTCACTGAAATCCCAACTCTTTAAATGATTCCTCTTGACACAGAGATTCCTTTTTACAGTGCATCACAGAAAACTGCAAACTCACATTGTTTCTGACTCTTTTTTTTCTGATAGAATCCATAGTGCTCTGTTTGAATGCTATTGTGAGTCATTATTTAACTAGCTGGGAGAATAAAGCAAAAGGTTATTTTCAATGAGTTCTTGTCGAGGTGAAATTGTTTTGTCATGCTTGTGGAGCTGTATTACAAGGGGGGGGGAAAGAAGTCAGCGCTGTGCCTCGTTTGCCTGTTCAAAAGCTGCAGGGGTTTTGCACTCATTTTTCTGCAAGCAGTTTTCAAGCAGACTGCTGAGAAGTTTCCCTTCTTCAGCTGCTGAAGTGTTTTGAGTGCACATTGAGTCCATGTTGTGAACTGGGTGTGCTCCGTGGCATCAGCTGCGGCACCACATCGTCCCAGTTTCTCCAGCGGTGCTGCTCTGTCACTTGGAGTTCAGCCTGGTACTGCTGAGAGGAACACGGAAAATTCAGCCCTTCTTTCCTTCGAGAAGATCACCTGTGCAGTGCTTTTGAGTCAAGGCAATGTCAGTGGTGCTGTTTTGTCCCTTTTGCTTCCAGATTATGTGGGTTTCTTGAGGATGGTTCCACACGTTTCAGTGACTAGAAAGAGGCCAAGCTCGGGGCCGTCACTGCTGAACTGCAAACCAGCAATTCCCCTCTCATCCCCCCTCCATTTCTGTAAGGAAAGAGATTAATTTAAAGCCTAATTTAAGCTACTTCTTTAATACACTGGAAGCTGAAACAAGGGCAGTATTGATTAACTTGAATAGTGGCATTTCCTTGATGTGAAACTTTTCTAAGCTCATCTTAACTTGTTTAAATTGCTTCTCCCAGGCTGTATTTTATAACTATTAGTTAAATTGTTTTCTTTCTGCATTTCCACATTTGTCTTCAGTCAGATTCTTCACCAGCTCTCCATCAACTCATGCTTTTAGAGTCAGCCTTCCCAGAGAATGCTGGAGAATTCCAGATCTTGAAATTACAAATCACTTGTTAAGAGATTTCTTGCTAAGCCAAAGGGCCCTCAGTTTCTTCTCCACTCAGGTGCAGGCTGTTAATACTTTCTGATGCAGTTTCTGTGGTTGATGAAAAGACTTTGAAACTAATCCTGGATGTGAATGTCAAAAGCCTCAAATCTCCTCCTTCAGTGATGAAAAGATCTCTCCAAAGCAGAACACAACAATTCAGCAAAAGTAAACTCTGCTCTGATGTAGTTGATAGGCTTGATCAGAGTGGCTGGAGCACACAGACTGATTCTCCTGTTACATCTGTATGTTCTTCCTGCTCTGTGTAGGACAATCCAGGTGTGGTTGAATACTTTTGTGGATGACAAAGGAAAGGAGAGACTACAAAGGAGCAAATTGTATGGCTTTTCTCTCCTCTGTGGAACTTAGGCAAAACCTCTCACTTGAAACAGAAGGTGGAAACAGCAATTTTAGCAAGAGGCTTTCCTCTGGTGGCTGTCACTATTAAAGCAGTGACAATAATTTAATTGCCTTAGTAAATACTGGAAGTTCAAAGATGTGTTTAGCATCCACCTTTTCATGAAGAAGTCTCTAGGAGCCATTGCTTTTGACATTACTTTTTCTTTCTTTTTCTTTCAATTTAGCTCCATTTTTCTCTGTTTTCAGACCCACTGTTGAGCAGTGAAGAAGAAGAAAGGCAAAATACCAGCAACTCTATTTGAAAGTCAGACTATTTGCTGATTTTAGGGTTTACACTTTAAGCTTCAGCTCTGCTTTTCAGGACATTCTGTGTATCAGCTCTCTGTGTATCAGGCTCTGCGAAGAGCCTGGCCAAAAGCAGTTGCGTTTCCACGAGCCAGCTCCCTCCTGCCTGTTGGAACTGCTGGGTTTGCCTTCATAAGAAAGTACAGGCAGAGAAATCCCAGCTCAGCAGCCACTCTTACCTTCAGAGGTATTCCTCATCCACTTGCCATGCCAGCAACTAGAATGTATCAGTCTCACTGCTTTTGGAGGAATTTAATGCAGGATCAATTTGAGATCCATCTCCTACACTCCATTTAATCCTGTGAGAGAAAACTGTTTATTTTTAGGTGCCCCAATGAAATCCATTAAGATGGAGAGACCACCCCCCAAATAATTAACTCCAGGGACCCATTTTGTCTGCGTTCAGGTGACTCCTCTCAGTGCTTTTGTTGGAGTTTGACATTGTTTGCATTCTGCTCCTGGATCTGCTGCACCTATTTAATGCCACTCATATTTTCCTCTCCCAAACTCCAGAAGGAGCAATGTTCTCTTCTGCAGATGTCACGCTTTCTGCAAGCCAGGAGGATCTTCTGGCACCTCTACTCTGAGCAGCTAACTCAGACCTGTCAAAACCCCCACCACCAGCCAACAAAAAACCAACTACCACCTGCTCTGACAAGCTTTTACAACCCTAAAGCCTCAAAACTAGTGGTTGCTTGCCTCTCCCCCTAAAAGTATGTATTTATGCAAATTACAAAGAGTGCAAAACTTACTGACATTCCCTGGGATCTTACTTTCCTGGATACTGGTCTAGTTGGAATGGAATGGAATGGAATGGAATGGAATGGAATGGAATGGAATGGAATGGAATGGAATGGAATGGAATGGAATAGCATAAGAATGGAATAGACTAAGAATAGAATAGAATTAGAATAGAATAGGGTGGAGTGGAATGGAATGAAATAGAATGAAATAGAATAGAATGGAGTGGAATGGAATAAGAATGGAATGGACATAGAATAGAATAGAATAGAATAGAATAGAATAGAATAGAATAGAATAGGTTGGAATGGAATGGAATGGAATGGAATAAGAATAAGAATAAGAATAAGAATAAGAATAAGAATAAGAATAAGAATAAGAATAAGAATAAGAATAAGAATAAGAATAAGAATAAGAATAGAATTGGAATAGGTTGGAAAGGAAAGGAATGGAATGGAATGGAATGGAATGGAATGGAATGGAATGGAATGGAATGGAATGGAATGGAATAAGAATGGAATGGACTAAGAATAGAATAGAATTAGAATAGAATAGGGTGGAATGGAATGGAATGGAATGGAATGGAATGGAATGGAATGGAATGGAATGGAATGGAAGAATAGAATAAGAATGGAATGGAATGGAATAAGAATGGAATAGACTAAGAATAGAATAGAATTAAAATAGAATAGGGTGGAAAGGAAAGGAAAGGTATGGAATGGAATAGAATAGGGTGGAATGGAATGGAATGGAATGGAATGGAATGGAATGGAATGGAATGGAATGGAATGGAGTAAGAATGGAATAGAATAATAATAGAATAGAATAAGAACAGAATTAGTATAGAATAGAATTAGAATAGAATAGAATAGAATAGAATAGAATAGAATAGAATAGAATAGAATAGAATAGGTTGGAAAAGACCTTTCAAGATCATCAGTGTGGCAGTGCTTAATTGCAGTGGCCATCCGCTGAGAACTCCAAAACTAATAGATGTTCCTTCACTGCCAACTTTGAAATTGTATCAGGCAGAGTAAACCATCAAGCCTAGTGGTTTTGCTTCACTTTGGTTTTCACTTGAAGGCTAGCAACAGCTTTCAGCCCCACTAGAAAAGACCTTAGCTCTCAGCTCCCACAAGGACCGTGGTATTTTTCCCCAACTGCCTTTTTACTTCAGTCAGGAAGAAATCCCTAGAAGACTGATGTGCAACAGCATTTTCTCTACTGATTTCCTTTAAGTTTTGTCTGCTCTGACATTCTGAATCTAGTGCTACAGACCAGTCTCCTTATCTGCAGAGTGGTCCCAATCTGAGTTATCAACCCCTGCAGCAAAAAAAAACAATTAAAACTCACCTTTTGCTGCTGTTTCTGGTTGTGACTCATCCTCAGCTGTCCTAATGCAGAGATGAAAAATGCCCACTTCTTGCCTGGTACTGCCTGCATGCCCCTGATGCCCCTGATAATGGAGCACAGCAAACAGAATCCAAAGAGAACCAGCAAAGAGGTTTGCTTTCAGATGAGGTGAATTTGTTGCTGACTCCTTAAACCTCATTTCATGTGACAGAGGCCAAGCCATAACATCATCACCATTATGATTATTGTTGTTGTTGTTGTTTTGGTTGTAGTTGTGGTTGTTATTACATGTGAACATGGTAGAAAAGAAGAATGGCAGTTAGGGCAGAGCAAGGATTTAACTATTGAAGGAAATACTGTATGGACTGTTAGGAAGAAGTTCTATACAGAGAGAGTGCTTGCCCATTGGAATGGGCTGCCTGGGGAGGTGGTGGAGTTGCAGTCATTGGAGGTGTTCAGGAGGAGACTTGACGGGGTGCTTGGTGCCATGGGTTAGTTGTTTAGGTGGGTTGGATTGGTTGAAGGGTTGGATGCAATGATCTTGAAGGTCTCTTCCAACCTGGTTTATTCTATAATAATATTCTATAATAATAATAATAATAATAATAATATTCTACAGCACAGCAGGAGTGGGCTTTGGTGCACACACAGTTGGGATACATTGTCTGCAGCAAACAGACTTGTCAACAGACAGTTGACTTGCTGGAACGAGTCCAGAGAAGGGCAACGAAGTTGGTGAGGGGTTTGGAACACAGCCCTGTGAGGAGAGGCTGAGGGAGCTGGGGTTGCTTAGCCTGGAGAAGAGGAGGCTCAGGGGTGACTTTATTGCTCTCTACAACTCCCTGAAGGGAGGTTGTAGCCAGGCAGATGTTGGTCTCTTCTCCCAGGCAGCCAGTACCAGAACAAGAGGACACAGTCTCAGGCTGCATGAGGGGAGGTTTGGGTTGGATGTTAGGAAGACGTTCTGTACAGAGAGAGTGATTGGCCACTGGAATGTGGTGCCTGGGGAGGTGGTGGAGTCACCATCCCTGGAGGTGTTCAGGAGGAGACTTGATGGGGTGCTTGGTGCCATGGTTTAGTTGTTTAGGTGGGTTGGATTGGTTGAGGGGTTGGACGCGATGATCTTGAAGGTCTCTTCCAACCTGGTTTATTCTATTCTAAACAGAATCCAGAGAGAACCAACCAAGAGGTTTGCTTTCAGATGAGGTGAATTTGTTGCTGATTCCTTAAATCTCATTTCATGTGGCAGAGGCCAAGCCATAACATCATCACCATCATTATTATTACCATTATTATTATTATTACATGTGGAAGTGGTAGAAAAGAAGAATGGCAGTTGGAGCAGAGCAAGAAATTAAATACTGAGTGAAATACTGTATGGAACACACCTACAGCACAGCAGGAGTGGGCTTTGGTGCACACACAGTTGGGATCCATTCTCTGCACTCAAGATGACAGGAGAAGGGAAAATGAAACCATCTTTTCTTTGCCCGTTCTAGCCAACAGGGGAGTTAAAAAATAACATTTCAGATAAAATATGAATAATTCAGGAGAGGAGGTAGTCAGGATCTTTCTTTCCTTTTTTTTTTTCACTCAGCTATTCAGAAGTGAAGAGGTTTTGCTGGCTGCCAAAAGGCACATGCAGCAGTCTGGGAATGGAGCAGGATAATTTCTGCTGAAGACTTTACCACAAATGGCTCCTGAGTGATCCACCTTCTCTAGCAAGCCAGCGTAAAAGCACTGGGTTTTCCAATTACCTGAAGAAATTTATAGAATAGAATAGAATAGAACAGAACAGAACAGAACAGAACAGAACAGAATAGACCAGACCAGGTTGGAAGAGACCTTCAAGATCATCATGTCCAACCTATCATCCCCAATATGCCCCATTACAAACTCTCAGAAGTGGGATGCATGGAGTTCAACTCTCTGTTTTGTTTTTCCTTAGGAAGACAGTGATTGAAAAGTTTTCCTGTACTCTGCACTGGTTAGGCCACACCTTGAGTCCTGTTTCCAGTCCTGGGCTCCTCAGTTTAAGAAGGACATTGAGAGACTTGAAGGTGTCCAGAGAAGGGCAAGGAGGCTGGGGAGAGGCCTTGAGCACAGCCCTACGAGGAGAGGCTGAGGGAGCTGGGGTTGCTTAGCCTGGAGAAGAGGAGGCTCAGGGGAGACCTTCTTGCTCTCTCCAACTCCCTGAAGGGAGGGTGTAGCCAGGTGGGGGTTGGCCTCTTCTCTCAAGCAGCCAGCAGCAGAACAAGAGGACACAGAGCTAGAGATAGATTTAGACATAGAGATAGAGATAGAGAGATTTAGACATAGAAATAGAGAGCTAGATTTAGAGATACAGAGCTAGAGATGGATAGATATAGAGCTAGAGATAGATTTAGACATAGAGATAGATTTAGACATAAAGATAGATAGATAGAGAGCTAGAGATAGATTTAGAGATATAGAGATGGATAGATATAGAGCTAGAGATAGATTTAGAGATAGAGATAGAGATAGAGATAGACATAGACATAGAGAGCTAGAGATAGATTTAGAGATACAGAGATAGAGATGGATAGATATAGAGCTAGAGATAGATTTAGAGATACACATAGATAGATCTAGAGATAGATTTAGAGATAGAGATAGATACAGAGCTAGATTTAGAGCTAGAGCTAGATATATAGAGCTAGAGAGATTTAGACATAGAGATAGAGAGCTAGAGAGATTTAGAGATACAGATAGATGGATATAGAGCTAGAGCTAGAGCTAGAGATAGATACAGAGCTAGAGATAGATTTAGAGATAGATAGATAGATAGATAGATAGATAGATAGATAGATAGATAGATAGATAGAGATTAAGAGCTAGATCTAGAGATAGAGAACTAGGGATAGATTTAGAGCTAGAGCTAGAGAGATAGATATAGAGCTAGAGATAAATTTAGAGCTAAAGCTAGAGATAGATTTAGATATATAGCTAGAGATATAGATGGTATAGATGTAGATATAGATGTGTGTATCTATCTATATCTTGCTATAAGTATATAGAAAGAGGTTTCAAATGTTAATTATCCATTTAAGCTAGAAATCCTTTGATTAGCTGAGAATTGTTTTGCCTTCTGGGGACGCTAAGGTTTGCAGCTCCGAAGGCGCTTTAACGGGAGCGGGTGTTTACAGAGTGAACGATACAGTATCTGCTGCTTTTGAGTGTGAAACCACACCGGGGAGGGTCGCTGAAGGGAATTGTAACTTTGACCACAGTTTTGTAAATAAACAGCTGCTGATACAATCTTTCTCTTTCCCGGCAGAACAAACACACTTCAAGCAGTCCTTGACACAAAGGAAACTAGCAAGGGCGGAACGCTGCAGGTTAGTAACACGAAAAGAGAGCAGCTATAGCTGCAGCCCTGCAGAGAAGCAAGACACTGCTCTCTGCTGTATGAAACCATTGGAGCCTTAGCAGAAGGCTGGCTGCAGAGCAGAGAAGCCAGAAAGAGTTGTCTTTATCTACCCTAAAGTGCTGTGTAAGCCTGTTGTTGAAGTGTACCTAGAGGCACAGTGGCAAGCAGAAGTGCCTTGATAAATGGAGGTGCCAGACTGCTTTCCTAGACAGCATGAAGCTCCCTACCTGAGCTTACCTAATGTGGCTTCACTGCCTCAAAGCCAAGAGAAAAGTCTTTTCTGAACTGAAAGTCACATCTCTTGCATCAGCACATTTACAATTATAGCAGAACTAACCCCACAAAAGCACAGAGTGAATCAGAGCACCCATGGAAGACTTTGGAAAGAGCAGAGCAAGTGCCAGGTGCTGGACTTTGGCCACAACAACCCCAGGGAGAGCTACAGGCTGGGGTTGGAGTGGCTGAGAGCTGCCAAACAGAGAGGGACCTGAGGGTGCTGATTGACAGCTGCCTAAACATGAGCCAGCAGTGTGCCCAGGGGGCCAAGAAGGCCAATGGCATCCTGGCCTGTATCAAGAACAGTGTGGCCAGCAGGAGCAGGGAAGTCCTTGTGCCCTGTACTCAGCACTGGTTAGGCCACACCTTGAGTCCTGTGTCCAGTTCTGGGTCTCTCAGTTTAAGAAGGACATTGAGAGACTTGAAGGTGTCCAGAGAAGGGCAAGGAGGCTGGGGAGGGGTCTGGAGCACAGCCCTGTGAGGAGAGGCTGAGGGAGCTGGGGTTGCTTAGCCTGGAGAAGAGGAGGCTCAGGGGAGACCTTCTTGCTCTCTCCAACTCCCTGAAGGGAGGTTGTAGCCAGGTGGGGGTTGGTCTCTTCTCCCAGGCAACCAGCACCAGAACAAGAGGACACAATCTCAAGCTGTGCCAGGGGAAGTTTAGGCTGGAGGTGAGGAGAAAGTTCTTCCCAGAGAGAGTTGTTCACCATTGGAATGTGCTGCCCAGGGAGGTGGTGGAGTCACTGTCCCTGGAGGTGTTCAAGAGGGGATTGGATGTGGCACTTGGTGCCATGGTTTAGTCATGAGGTCTGTGGTGAGAGGTTGGACTTGATGATCTTTGAGGTCTCTTCCAACCCTGGTGATTCAGTGATTCTGTGATTCTGTGTAATGCTGGCACACCTGGGAAACAGAATTCAGCTCTGAGGTCTTTCACCTTCATCCCAGGTATTACAGACAGGCATCTTGTCTTTAGACTACCTAGCAAAGGTTAAGCTTGGTTTTTCAGTGTAAAGTGATTTTCTCACAGCAAATGAAGTGCTGTGCTGGTTTCTTAAGTACCTCTGCCTGGTTGTGATCTGTGGCTCCTTAATACCACCAGTGATGCACCAGCTGGATTGGTTCTCTGGAAGCAAGTCAGTAGCCTCAAACTGCTGTCAGTCACCTTCCTCACTGATGGCACTTTGCCCCCATACAAACCAGCTGCTCAGTGCTGCCAGGTAAGACAAAATTGCTCTTCAGAGGCAGCTCTTTGCCTGCAGAGGTGGCAAGTTTGTGCTTTTCCAAAGGTGCCTCTTTTTTTGTTTCCCCCATGCAAATAGATTGTTATTGAATGCTGCCCTGCCTTGTAGAGGGAACAACAAATATGCTCGATGTCAGGATTTCTGATTGTTTGTTTTTACTGTGTGTTTTCCAGACTGGCCTGAAGATAGTTGCTGTTTTGAAAGATGAAGTTCCATCTCTCTGGCATTCTTCCCACTTTTATCTGGGGATGTTCTGGTGTCCCCTCCATAAGAAGGATATAGAAGTGTTGGAATGAATTCAGAGGAGTGCTGCAAAGATGATGTAAGGGCTGGAGCACCTCTGCTATGAGGATAGTCTAAGGGAGCTGGGGGTGTTTAGCCTGGAGAAGACTCTGGGGGCATCCTAGAGTTGTCTTCTAATACCTGAAGAGATCCTACATGAAGGCTGCAGAGGGACTTTTCATAAGGGTGTCTAGCAATAGGACAAAGGGGAATGGTTTTAAGCAAAGGGAGAGTTGGTTCAGACTGGATCTTGTGAAGAAGTTCTTCAGTAGGAGGGTGTTGAGACTCTGAAATAGGTTGCCCAGACAGGTGGTGGATAGAATAGAATAGAGTAGGATAGAATTAGAGTAGAGTAGAATTAGAGAAGAGTAGAATTAGAGTAGAGTAGAGTAGAGTAGGGTAGGGTAGAGTAGAGTAGCATAGAATAGAATAGAATAGAATAGAATAGAATAGAATAGAATAGAATAGAATAGAATAGAATAGACCAGACCAAGTTGGAAAAGACCTTTGAGATCATCAAGTCCAACCCGTCACCCAACACCATCTAATCAACTAAACCATGGCACAAAGCACCCTACCAAGTCTCTTCCTAAACACCTCCAGTGATGGTGACTCCACCACCTCCCTGGGCAGCACATTTCCATGGCCAATCTCTCTTTCTATGAAGAACTTCTTCCTAGCATTCAGCCTAAACCTCCCCTGGAGCAGCTTGGGACTGTGTCCTCTTGTTCTGGTGCTGCTTGCCTGGGAGAAGAGACCAACCCCCTCCTGTCTACAACCTCCCTTCAGGGAGTTGTAGAGAGCAAGAAAGTCTCCCCTGAGCCTCCTCCTCTCCAGGCTAAGCAACCCCAGCTCCCTCAGCCTCTCCTCACAGGGCTGTGCTCCAGACCCCAGTGCTGCAAGGAAGCAAAGCAGCTGTAAGCCCAGTTGAACTCTCCAATTAAGCTGAATTTACGACATCTTTACAATACCAGTGCAGAACCCAGCAGCTGGAGACAACGAGGAGCTCTGAGCCCAACAATCCCTTTTTTAGGCTCTCTTTGGCATTCCTCAGTCACGCAAAAGTTTGCCAGTTTGTCTGCGATTAAATTTGGAGGCCTCCGAGAGGCCTCTGAAGATTAAACAGAATTATACCATGGACCATATGTTCATGAATGCATTGACTTGGGATGTTTCTTTGTAACAGTATATTTTGAGCAGATTAATCCAATTTGAGGGCCTTCTGAACTCAGAACTGGCAGTGATTTCAATCATTGCCAGGATTGCACTTTAATTAGTTTTTCTCCCATTACTTTTTCTCCTTCTCCTCCTCCTTCTCCTCCTCCTCCTCCTTCTCCTTCTCCTTCTCCTTCTCCTTCTCCTTCTCCTTCTCCTTCTCCTTCTCCTTCTCCTTCTCCTTCTCCTTCTCCTTCTCCTTCTCCTTCTCCTTCTCCTTCTCCTTCTCCTTCTCCTTCTCCTTCTCCTCCCCTCCTCCTTCTCCTTCTCCTTCTCCTTCTCCTTCTCCTTCTCCTTCTCCTTCTCCTTCTCCTTCTCCTTCTCCTTCTCCTTCTCCTCCCCTCCTCCTCCTTCTCCTTCTCCTTCTCCTTCTCCTTCTCCTTCTCCTTCTCCTTCTCCTTCTCCTTCTCCTTCTCCTTCTCCTTCTCCTTCTCCTTCTCCTTCTCCTTCTCCTTCTCCTTCTCCTTCTCCTTCTCCTTCTCCTTCTCCTTCTCCTTCTCCTTCTCCTCCTCCTTCTCCTTCTCCTCCTCCTTCTCCTCTTCCTCTCCCTCCCCCTCCCCCCTCCTCTTCCACCTCCTCCTTCTTCTCTTCCCCTCCTCCTCCTCCTTCTCCTCCCTTCCTCCTTCTCCTTCTCCTTCTCCTTCTCCTTCTCCTTCTCCTTCTCCTTCTCCTTCTCCTTCTCCTTCTCCTTCTCCTTCTCCTTCTCCTTCTCCTTCTCCTTCTCCTTCTCCTTCTCCTTCTCCTTCTCCTTCTCCTTCTTTCATTTGAACTAATTTTCCTTTTGCATGGAAGTAAATTGGGTTTTTCATTTCCACAATCAATCCAGCATCTGCCTTCTGCCACCTTTCTTACACTTGTGGACTCCGTGTGTGCGTGACAAATCTTCTCCCTGCACTTAGCTGCAAGGCTGCTGATTTAACTATGGGCCTGAAATATGTCTGTTTAACTCACAGGCATCAGTATCTTGATGCACAGCTCACAGCCCTGCTGCTTTTATTTGGGATTCCCAGCACAGAGAACAATTTGAAACAGTTATCAGTTTTATTTCCCCCCTCCCCCCACCCCACCCCCCCTTTATTTTACAGCTGTTCTTTGTTTATGAGCCAGTTGCTTTAGCGGTCATTCAGTCAGAACAAGACCTCTCCTGTTTGATCCTGTAGGCTCAGGCTGCACCTCTGAGTGTCATTGTACAATTGTTTTGGTTGGAAAAGGCTTCTAAGAGCTCCAAGTCAAACTCTCAACCCAACACCCCCATGCCCACTGAACCATGTCCCGAAGTGCCCTGTCTACACATTTTTTGAGCACTTCCAGGGACGGTGACTCCACTACCTCCCTGGGCAGCCTGTTCCAATCCCTAACCACCAGCAAAGACATTTTTCCTAATCTCTAACCTAAACTTCCCCTGGTGCAACTTGAGGCCATTTCCTCTCATCCTATCACGAGTTACAGGAGAGACCAACCCCCACCTGGCTCCAGCCTCCTTTCAGGGAGCCGTAGACAGCAATAAGGTCTCCCCTCAGCCTCCTCTTCTCCAGGCTAAACACCCCCAGTTCCCTCAGATGCTCCTCCCCAGCCCTGTTCTCCAGACCTTTCACCAGCTTCACTGCCCTTTTCTGGACACCCTTCAGCACTTCAGTGTCCTAATGTTAGGGCTAGTCTTGGATCTGGGAGCAAGAGACATACTACATCTTAGGTACCCTGTGGCTAAATTCTCTTCTGCGTAAGTTCAGGATGACTTAATAACTCCTCACTACTGAGGACAAACCCTGCCACACACTGTCCTCAGTGCTGTGTCCAGGAGTTGGAGGGGAGAGCGATTGCTGCTTCCATACCAGAGCTCTGCCTGCAGAACAGTCACTGCTATTGCATGCCAGACTTCGTGTCAGTTCCTCCTCTGGTTTAATGTACTGGATCTGTAGCCATGGAGTAAAGCAGTAAAGATTGCAGAAAGCTTTTCTGTGGGGCTGGAAGTTGAAGTCCTAAATAGGGAGGTGCATGCAAAATGGTCAGACTCCACAAGGAGGCTTGTCCACATCAGGATTGTTGCTGAGCTTTATTCTGTGCTCCAACTAGCCAGAACACTGATCTCCTCTGTGCTCAAGTAATGTCCTTACTACCAATTGACCTTCAGGACCAGCTGGTTGTGCTTTTTCTTTCTAGCCCTGATTCATACTCTGTGTGCTGCAGCAAGAGCATTTCAGCAGGCAGGATGGAAAGTAGATGTCCCTGCTGGGCCATGCTTCTAGGTTGCAAGTCTTCAAGCCCAAAATTTCCCTGGTATTTTTCACTGTGTAATATGTTAAATAAATACAGCTTGCCTTTTACAAGATGTCTTCTCCCACTGCCTGCCAATGGAAGCACAACAAAAATGTGTAAAGAAAACATCCTCAATGTCTCCATAAGTTTGTCCACTGACTCCAGAGATCAGTAAAATGTTTGGCAAGGAAAAACTGGACAGCGCGCTAATGCTCGTTCACACGTCGGAGCCAAAACAGAGCACACAGTTCATGGTGCAGAGCAAGGACAAGGGTGCTGGAAGGCATTCTTGCAAGCGTGTGGTGCACAACTGTCCCACCCTCCACCTTCTCTCTTGCTCTCCTGTGCAGCTCAGCTGTGTTTTGGTGAAACTGTGCCCAGATGCAACTGAGGAATGTGTGTGTCTTCTCCTGGGAGCGGATGCAGAGCCAGGCACCAGCCCCTGCTTCCGTGGGTGGACGTGTTGCACAGCTGGAAGAGCAATTGCAGCTATTTAAAAAAGCACATTTTCCCCCTGCCAGGTTCTCTGGAAGCTTGATTTGTAGCATGGAAGTGTGTTTTAAACAGGAGTTTGACCACGTTAATTGCTGCAGGCTAAAGACAAGGTAAATGTAATGGCGGCATTTAAACTCTCTGAGGTTTTACCTGAGTGACACACATGAGCAGTCAAAAATGGATGATTAGCTCAGAATGAAGCTGTGTAAAGGTCTGTGAACTTAAGTCACTGCCTGTCACTCAAAAAAGAGAGCAGTCTGGGGACCTGAACAATGTGACACTCCTCTACTACCTGCCTAAAAAGGTGGAAGGAGTGCGTATGGCACAGTCGGAGGTGCATAGAGTTGATCATGGGCAGGTGGTAAAAAGGGGAAAGGAGAGGAATAAAATGAGGAAGGAGAGGAACAAAATGAGAAAGAGAAAGAACTAAAAGAGAAAGAAGAACAAAAGGAGAAAGAAGAAGAAAAGGAGAAAGAAGAACAACAAAAGGAAAAAGAAGAAGTAAAGGAGAAAGAAGAAGAACAAAAGGAGAAGGAAGAACAAAAGGAGAAAGAAGAAGAAGAAAAGTAGAAAGAAGAAGAAGAAAAGGAGAAAGGAGAAGAAGAAAAGGAGAAAGGAGAAGAAGAAAAGGAGAAAGTAGAATAAAAAGGAGAAAGAAGAAGAAGAAAAGGAGAAAGAAGAACAAAAGGAGAAAGAAGAAGAAAAGGAGAAAGAGAAGAAGAAAAGGAGAAAGAAGAACAAAAGGAGAAGGAAGAACAAAAGGAGAAAGAAGAAGAAGAAAAGGAGAAAGAAGAAGAAGAAAAGGAGAAAGAAGAAGAAGAAAAGGAGAAAGGAGAAGAAGAAAAGGAGAAAGGAGAAGAAGAAATGGAGAAAGTAGAAGAAAAAGGAGAAAGAAGAAGAAGAAAAGGAGAAAGAAGAAGAAAAGGAGAAAGAAGAAGAAAAGGAGAAAGAGAAGAAGAAAAGGAGAAAGAAGAACAAAAGGAGAAGGAAGAACAAAAGGAGAAAGAAGAAGAAGAAAAGGAGAAAGAAGAAGAAGAAAAGGAGAAAGAAGAAGAAAAGGAGAAAGAAGAAAAGAAGAAAGAACAAAAGAAGAAAGAAGAAGAAAAGGAGAAAGAAGAAGAAGAAAAGGAGAAAGAAGAACAAAAGGAGAAAGTAGAAGAAAAGGAGAAAGAAGAAGAAAAGGAGAAAGGAGAACAAAAGGAGAAAGAAGAAGAAGAGAAAGAAGAAAAGGAGAAAGAAGAAGAAGAAAAGGAGAAGTTCTCTTGCCCTTAAGGCACCAATAACACCTTCTCTTGCCTCATATCCCCCATAAATGTAGGTCCAGCTGAAAAAAAAGCTGGAGTATATAATGGGGACACCACCTAAGAGGTAGGGCCTGTGAATCTTCACAGTCTCCAAGGCATGAGCTCAGCATTCATTGCACTTGACTGTCAGGGCTGCTCTGAGGTGTGTGAGGCACTGTTTGAGCAGGCTGGGGAGCAGATGCAGGTTCTAGGGAAATAGAATTTGTAAGGCATTCACATACATAGAATCATCTTACTTTCTTCAGCTGAGGGGGAGTAGTTCTGATCCAAGTTTAGATTTCAAAGCCACAACCAACAACCAAAAAACCCAACCCAAAACCCGAACAAAACCTAAATGCAAACCCAAAATAAACCAAAGAGAAAACCCCAAAACAACAACAAACCACCAAGCTGGTTCTCAGTACCTTCTAAAACAAGCAAAACTGAAGATGCTTCAACCCTTTTGTCAATCTGGTCCTTTTTTCTCTCCTTCCTCCATCCATCCATGGATGGCTTTAGCGCTTATCAGTTATACAAACAATTATCTAAGCACTGGTTAGGCCACACCTGGAGTACTGTGTCCATTTCTGGGCCCCCCAGTTTAAGAAGGACATTGAGAGACTTGAACGTGTCCAGAGAAGGGCAACAAGGCTGGGGAGAGGCCTTGAGCACAAGCTCTATGAGGAGAGGCTGAGGGAGCTGGAAGAACAGAGGAGAAGGCTCAGGGGAGACCTTATTGCTGTCTACAACTACCTGAAGGGTGGTTGTAGCCAGGAAGGGGTTGGCCTCTTCTCCCAGGCAGCCAGCACTAGAACAAGAGGCCACAGTCTCAAGCTGTGCCAGAGGAAGTTTAGGCTGGAGGTGAGGAGAAAGTTCTTCCCAGAGAGAGTTATTAGCCATTGGAATGTGCTGCCCAGGGAGGTGGTGGAGTCCCCATCCCTGGAGGTGTTCAAGAGAGGATCGGATGTGGCACTTGGTGCCATGGTTTAGTCATGAGGTCTGTGGTGACAGGTTGGACTTGGTGATCTTTGAGGTCTCTTCCAACCTTGGTGATACTGTGATCACCAAACTACAGCAAATTTGAGGCAGCAATCATGACCCTCACTTTAAGATCCCCCACTCTCAGGCACACCTAAATCTAACCACCTACATCTGAACACCTCCAGGCCAACCTAATAACAACCATGGGATGTAAGAGTCATGAGGACTGAAAACACCCAAGGAGCTCTTCAGGTCTGTGAGGGATGGATGCCCAGGCCTGAAAGCAGCGTTTAAACTCGTGTTTCGTTGCCAACCATTTAAACCAACCCTAGCAATATTTCTTTATCCCAATGTGTTTACAGACACTTTAAATTGTTCCTTTTTATGAGTTGTTTTTTATCCCTTCCTCCCCACCCCCCAAGACAGTTGCCCTTTTTGGGTAGATTTGCCTTTTTTTTCCTTCTTCTAGAAGAGGAGTTACTTCTGGGCTAAAGAAAATTTCCATTTAAGAACGCCCTGACTTTTCCTTTTTGTGGAGCTAGATAGTTTTTCCATCACTTGTACTTCAGCATTTCTGAAACCAGGTGTTAATTTTCAGGGGGATAGGAGGTTTCCAAGCAGCTGCCAGGACTAATATAGCAGCCAGCAGTAAACGCTGAATAAGCTTAGGTACGAAATCTATACCATCTGGTTTCTGGAGTCTCCAGCCAAAAAAAATGGGAGGCCAGTTCCTTTCATGTCCAGAAAACCTTCCCCTTCGTTGGGAATTGTGAAATGAATCTTACCTTTGCCTTACCTTTTAATTCACAGCTCGGAGGAAGACTCAAATAGTGGCCTTAAGAAAACATTGCTCAACTGCGAAAGGGGAAACGGAGGCCTGCGCTCAGATTTCATAATAAGACAGATGAACACGATTTGACAAGCTGAGATCAAAGCCCTTGCTCAGCCTCACAGTAGTCCAGCTTTCCAAGCTGCTGTTTCTCAAAGTCCATGATAGTTCCCAGTGCTCAGCGCAGAAATGAAGTCCCTCAGAGGAATGGCCTCCCTAGACCAGTAGTCAATAAGGAGACACAAAAGGAAGCCCTTCACGTTTGATTTAAGACCAGGAAAGCAAAGAATGAGATCTGTCTTGGCTACCAGGGAGGAAAATACTTCTGGCTCCTCGTGGTGTTTAGAGAGATTGACTGTGTCCTATGCAAATTGCTAGGCTCAAAGTTCAGGTAAAAAGAGTAATTTAAGAGTGACTTTGTTCACAGACATGAGTATGACGGCACAGAGAGAGCTTGGGCCACTCTAGAGGGACCCAGAGGAGACCCAAGGACCAGGACATCCACTGAAGGAGTGTGGGAAAGGTTTCCTGCAGTTTATAAAGCCCAAACCATTTCACCCCTCTCTCAGGCAGTTGTTTACAGCCACACATAAACCACAAAGTCACTCTCTTATCAAAGCCCTGGAGGTACCAAGCTATCATCCCATCCAAGGAGTCATTAATATCTCTTAGCTTTTTAGGTCTGGGTTATATATTAAAAATGGCATAAAACAAGAAACCAGGCAAGCCTATTTTTCTTCTGCTATCATCACTGCTTTCAACACAGTGATTAAATCATTGCTTTAGCTGGATGATTCAAGAAGGGGCTGCCATGTTCCTGTGTTTGACTACAGCAGAGTGTAGTGATTCCCCAGCCCATAGGCCCTGTCATGATGCAGCTTAAACAACACTGACCAGGCTGTTGCATTCCTGCTAACCATGGGTTTGTCTGCACTGCTGGAGACTGAGTTTGCCCTGAGCCCCATGCAGGGTGGTAGAATAGCTGTGGTATCTGATCTAGCAGCAGGGTTGACTGGAGACACTTTTAAAGATGTGCATGAATGTGGATCAGACTCAATTGAGTCCAAAAAAATGTGATTTTAAAAGCCTGATCATAGAACCAGAGAATGCAGTGGGTTGGAAGGGACATCTAGAGGTCACCTATTCAAACTCCCTTGTGGTAACCAGGGACATAGAATCATAGAATCAGTCAGGGTTGGAAGGGACCACAAGGATCAGCTAGTTCCAACCCCCCTGCCATGGGCAGGGACACCTCACACTAGATCAGGCTGGCCAGAGCCTCATCCAGCCTGGGCTTAAACACCTCCAGGGATGAGGCCTCAACCACCTCCCTGGACAACCCATTGCAGGGCTTCACCACTCTCATGGGGAAGAACTTCTTCCTCACATCCCCAACTAGATCAGGTAGCTCACAGCCCCAGCAACCCTGGCCTTGAATGTCTCCATGAATGGGGCTCCACCACCTCTATGGGCAACATGATACAGTGTGCCACCACCCCCATGGCAAAGAACTTCTTGCTAATGTCCAATCTAAATCTAACCTGCTCTAGTTTCAATCCAATCTATCAGCACAATCCCTTGTAAAAAGTCCATTCCCAGTTTTCCTGTAGTCCTCTTCAGGGACTAGAAGGCTGCTATAAGGTCTCCCCTGAGCATTCTCTTCTCCAGGCTCAACAACCCCAACTCTTTCAAGCCTGTCCCCATCAAGGAGGCTCTAGTTCTCTGATCATCTAATGACCCTCCTCTGGACCCGCTCCATCAGGTCCATGTCCTTCTTGTCTTGAGGGCCCCAGAGGTGGACACAGTAGAATCACAGAATCAATAAGGTTGGAAAAGACCTCAAAGATCATCAAGTCCAACCTGCCACCCAACACCTCATGACTACTAAACCATGGCACCAAGTTCCATATCCAATCCCCTCTTGAACACCTCCAGGGATGGGGACTCCACCACCTCCCTGGGCAGCACATTCCAGTGGCTAACAACTCTCTCACTGAAGAACTTTCTCCTCACTTCAAACCTAAACTTCCCCTGGTGCAGTACTCCAGGTGAGCACAGTGTGAGAATCACCTCTCTCCATCTGCTGTCCACAATGATGTTTTCTTTCAGCATCAGTCTCCAGGAGACTTCATGTTCTGAGGATCCATTCTGATTCCTCCATGGCCAGTAGTCAAAATGGCTCTCTGTGTCTGTGTCCTGACCCTTCTGATCATCTGCACTGAACAGCATTTGATCACGGATTCCAGCTGGAGGGCATTCTGAATGAACAATTTAGCATAACCAGACTATTTTACAGCACACTGTGATTAATCATTGCAGTGAAGGCAGCAGTTTTGCTGTGTTCATACCCTGGAACTCAGGGCTGAATCCCAAGACAGCACTCTGTGTACTTGAAGAGAGAACTTTAGTCACCTTAAAAATATCCAAAGGGTTGTGGTCCAAAGTTCCACTTATCTCTGAATGGATGACAAATTGCTGATCCACGGAGAGAGTCTTCTGTGTTGCATCCACGAAGCATCTGAGACAAATTAGGCAACTGGAGTGCACTGATATTTTTCAAGAAGGCAACAAAACCCACATCAAAACACAGCCCAGGCCCTGGCTGACTGACCACTATGCTCCAGAGCGGTGTTTCCTCACTCCCGAAGCCGTAGGCTCCACTCACAACAGGCGAGGGCTAGCCCACAGGCTGCAAAATCACTTAAAGAACAGACATGCCACAAAGTTCAACCAGATCCAGCAGGCTTTCCTTTCCTGTTAGTAATATTTGGCTATTTCATGCTTTTATTTGGTCCCTATCCATTTCTGATATCATGAAAGGTTCAGGGACCAGGTGCCTTGGCAGGGCGGCTGGGCTCGGTGATCTCCAGAAGTCCCTTCCAACCCCCCACCTATGACTGATTTACACTAAAAACCCATGGATCTTTCTTTCACATTATCTGGTCTAGCTCCCCAAAATCCATAAATCACTTTTTAATACCAGAGAGAGAAATATCCCAGTGAAAGCAAGTACATGCACAGCCTCTATCCAAGAAGAAGAAGAAGCAAGAGACATTTTATCACTCACTCTTCTTCAGTGTTAACAGCCAGAGGGAATACACTCTGGAAATCAATTTTCTTTTATGGGAACTTGATGTGGGTAGTTGCTTGATGTGTTCAGCTTCTGTATGGCCCAGATTCAATCAGACACTTAAAAGAGTGGCTGACTTTATTCATGTGGGTATTTAAGTATGTGCCTAAGTACCTTGCTGAATCGGGGCTTACATTTGGTCAGAGGTATTTGCTAGGTCAAGCATCCAGGCTAAAAATAAAAGGCTAAAATCTGCTTTTCCTGGTTAAACCACAGATAAGTCCAGTCACACAATGCCTTGGGAAGTGCCTGCAATGCATTTATCAGGTGATGTTGCCCAAGGCAATGGAGAACACGTTCTTGTGCTCTTGGAGAAGCGTAGTAATTTGCCCTCCTAAGTACAGACCCTGTACACTGCTGGGAGGGTCTACATGGGGCAAACTTAGGGTAAACTTAACTGTGTCATTACACTTACTGATTCATAGAATCATGGAATTGTTAGGGTTGGAAGGGACCTCAAGGATCAGCCAGTTCCAACCCCCCTGCCATGGCCAGGGACACCTCTTCCAACCTTTGTTATACTGTGATACTGTTAGGTTGGACTCGATGATCCTCGAGGTCTCTTCCAACCTTAGTTATACTGTGATACTGTGATACCTCACACTACAGCAGGTTGCTCACAGCCACCTCCAGCCTGGCTGCAAACACCTCCAGGCATGAGGCTTCCACCACCTCCCTGGGCAATCTGTGCCAGGCTCTCACCACCCTCATGGGGAAGAACTTCTTCCTAACATCCAATCTGAATCTACCCATTTCTGCTCTTTTTTCCACTCCCCCCAGTCCTATCACTCCCTGGCACCCTCAAAAGTCCCTCCCCAGCTTTCTTGTAGCCCCCTTCAGATACTGGAAATGCATAGGGCAACAGCAGGATGAGGAAAGTGATTCTCCCCCTTTACTCTGTCATTGTGAGACCCTGCCTGGAGTACTGTATCCAGTCCTGGTACCCTCAACACTAAAAGGACATGGAACTGTTGGCCTCCTCTGCACCCTCTCCACCAAGATGATCAGACGGCTGGAGCACCTCTCCTATGGGGACAGGCTGAGGGAGTTGGGGCTGTTCAGCCTGGAGAAGAGAAGGCTCCAGGGTGACCTTAGAGCAGCCTTCCAGTACCTGAAGGGGCAAAAGGAGAGCTGGGGGGGGACTTTTTACGAGGGCTTGTAGTGATAGGTTGAGAAGGAAGGGATTGAAGCTTGAGGAGAGTAGATTTAGAGAGGAGATTAGAAAAATATTCTCTCTAGTGAGGGTGGTGAGACACTGGAACAGGCTGCCCAGGGAGGCTGGGGACGTCCTCTCCCTGGGCAACTTCAATCACATTTGGGGGTTTTGTTTGCTGCTTTTCTTCCAGGGCAAAGCCTTTTGGGACTGATTGCTTGTAAGCCACCCAGCAAGGTTGACTGTTGGCCTTGTGAATTGTTGGGGTGTCTTTACCCTTTTATTTCCAGAGCCAAACCCTCCCAGTCATAATGAGCTGATGTTAACTGTGTGAACAGAAATGTCACTCAGTTGTTTCATTTCAGCTGAGACTTTCTGGAAGATTTGATTGACTCAGCTCATATTAGAAGGTTTGTTGATGTCTTTGTGGTGTAAAAACTCTTTACTCTTTGCACACATGTTGTCATGGGCTTTAACAGTGCTCAGGTGTTGTTAACATCAACAAAAACAATGAGTGGAGACTGTTGGAGCCATGCTTCTCTTTGAAGTGTAGGCTGGATGCAATGCTGAAAAAGGAGAAATCATCATCAGGTTTGCAAGGCTCCTGCCTCATGTCTCACCCATCTTCACCATGTTTTATTCCACTAATGGGATCTCTATGTATTTTGAACTCTAAGAGTGGCATGAACTGACCATCTCTGGAGGAAGGGGAGCACACAGCAATGAAATGATAGAGCAGCAAAAGACTGAAGCTGAAAATCAGGCCAGGAGACTGAAACCTGGGCAGACTTAAATCACTCTGTGCTATTTTATTCCTCTTGGTTGCCTGATAAACTCCCAAGCAGGACAAAGTTCAGGAGAGTTGATATACTGCATGTTAAGCCTTTGTTGTTATAAGGTGAACTCCCTTATTCCAGCTTGCTCTCCTCATCTCCCACGGTTGTTGTTTTAATACAGAGGAAAGTTCAACTCCCCCTGCTCAACTCCAGTGCCTTTTAATGAGGGAACTGTAACACTATCCAGTCGTCTCACCACACAGCAATCAGAGTGTCATTGCTTTGCACAGCTTGACTGATGCCATGAAGGATGGTTAAAATTCACCCAAGTCCTGGAAACCCCCTGTTGACTTAAACAGATCACATCTTAGCTGCAGGAGGGGTTTGTGTTTGTTTGCTTTAGTTTTGAAGTGGTCAAAGGGCAAGGAGTATAATTTGCCAAAGCCCTTTCACATACCTGGTTCTTAGGATGCTGGCAGCAGCCGCAAGATGATTTATGTGGAGCAGACACAAGCAACAGAGCTTCACATGCCAATAAAAAGAAGCATCATTTACAAAAGGGGCAACCTGGTCATACAAAATGGATCCTTTAACCTATTGTGGTCGAGCAAGTCTCTTAGAGCACCCTAACAGATTATCTCTGACAGTGTGGGCTTTCCCTTTACAGAGGATCAAGAAGAGAAAGCTCAGGGCCATTAAATTTGAATCACAGGAGGTAATGTTTAAGGGCAGCAGCACTTGAGCCACAGGGCAAGCCTCCCTGAAGGCTCACATGCAGATTGTATGGTTGTGAGCAAATATTATGCTCAGCTTATGCTCAGGTTGTACCTTCTGAGAGTTAGAATCATAGAATCAATAAGGTTGGAAAAGACCTCAAGGATCATCAAGTCCAACCTGTCACCCAACACCTCAGGACTACTAAACCATGGCACCAAGTGCCACATCCAATCCCCTCTTCAACACCTCCAGGTTTTCAGACATGCTCTTTTTTTCCTAGTATGCTCCTTCAGTGAGGGACTTCTTAGGGTGTCAGGGAGTGATAGGACTGCTGGGAATAGAAAAAAAAGATAGAAATGGGTGGATTCAGATTGGATGTGAGGAAGAAGTTGTTCCACATGGTGAGAGACTGGCACAGGTTGCCCAGGGAGGTGGTGGAAGCCTCCTGCCTGGAAGTTTGTGCAGCCAGGCTGGATGTGGTTGTGAGCAACCTGCTGTAGTGTGAGGTGTCCCTGCCCATGGCAGGGGGTTGGAACTGGCTGAGCCTTGAGGTCCCTTCTAACCCTGACAATTCTATGGTTCTATGATTCAATTAAACTGCAAATCAGCTTTTAAGATAACTGTATGGCCTTGAGCTGGAGAGGTATGAGGAGATTTGGGAAGTGAGTCTCTACTCTTCCTTCCTCAGGAGCTGCTTTTGAGCTCAAACCCTCACCCTTGATGTCTGCCTGAGTGACATTTGCAGCTGTGCCTGAGCCTGGTCATTCCCTGGAACCTGCCTCCCTTCTGAGGGTGTTTCATGTGATCTGCACCCATGGATGACTCCAGTTGCTGTCACTGGACTTCCCTGCTCCCAGCACAGACTGGAGAACCATCCTGTGGCTGACCATGGCACCAGCTTCACAGTTCCCACAGACAGACAGCATGGAAGGCTGGCCCTGGGTGAGCTTGGAGACCAACCCAACAGGTGGCAGCTCACAACCTTGGCCTCACCACCTGGCTTGCCCAGACAGGTTGGTTGTGAGCTGCCTGGGAGGCATCCATGTCAGGGAGCACGTCATGGGCATGGTTTGGTGTCAAAGGCTGTATGGACACAGGAAAAGTGATTTACAAAGCCAAGTGAAGAGAGAGCTCAGTCTGTTCAAATATCAGATACCACAATTCATCCTGATTAGCCTGGGATGATTCAACAGCTGTAACCATTTAGGCTACAATTCAGAAAGGCAAATACTTTAATCTGATGTTAGCAGGGGATTGCCAAGGAAAGGGAGGAACTGCAAAGAAAATAGATCAAAATTTCAAACTTCATCCCAGGAACAGAACTCCAAAGCTTCATTAAAATGCTTATGCTGAATGCATCAAAAGAAAACTCACTTGTAAACCATCCCCCCAAAAGAAAATTTGCTTCCACTTTGTTGAGAAGGATTGAGAGCACCCAAGATGGATGCAATGTAGAGAAACTCTAGGAGCAAAGAAAGTGATGAACAAAGCTGTTGGCCAGCAATGGCTCATCATGAAGGTATCTAAAACTTAGTGGGCACATGGAATGGAATGGAATGGAATGGAATGGAATGGAATGGAATGGAATGGAATGGAATGGAATGGAATGGAATGGAATGGAATGGAATGGAATGGAACGGAATAGAATAGAATAGAACAGAATAGACCAGACCAGACCAGACCAGGTTGGAAGAGACCTTCAAGATCATCAAGTCCAACCTATTATCCAACACCACCTAATCAACTAAACCATGGCACCAAGCACCCTATCCAGTCTCTTCCTAAACACCTCCACTGATGGTGACTCCACCACCTCCCTGAGCAGCACAATCCCATGGCCAATCTCTCTTTCTGGGAAGAACTTCTTCCTCACCTCCAGCCTAAACCTCCCCTGGCACAGCTTGAGACTGTGTCCTCTTGTTCTGGTGCTGGGTGCCTGGGAGAAGAGACCAATCCCCATCTGGCTCCAACCTCCCTTCAGGAGCTTGTAGAGACCAAGAAAGTCTCCCCTGAGCCTCCTGGTCTCTAGGCTAAGCAGCCCCAGCGCCCTCAGTCTCTCCTGTTCCAAACTCCTCACCAACTTTGTTGCCCTTAAACTTATTGTGCCTTTTCCTGGTCTTAAAGCTCCCCAAAGAACCTGCACACCCACAACACGGCCTCTGCTGTGAAGCACATTCTTGCTTGTGCTCTGCCACAATCCAGAGATAAGGCTGACTGCCTACAGCTGCAGTCCTTCACAGCCTGCTTCCAACACACATAGAGTGCTGAGGTCAGCATGGCCACCTGCCCCCCAAAACCTAGCCAGCATTTAATGTGGCCTGAAGAACTCTGACTCTGCAGGTAAGATAGAAGATATGGGTAGGATTTTTACCAGAAAGGGACAAGACAGGTCAGCTGCTCATTCCAGTGTGAGTTTTCCAGAACAAGAGGACACAGTCTCAGGCTGTGCCAGGGGAGGTTTAGGCTGGAGCTTAGTAGGAAGTTTTACACAGAGAGAGTGATTGGCCATTGGAATGTGCTGCCCAGGGAGGTGGTGGAGTCACCATCACTGGAGGTGTTCAGGAGGAGACTTGATGGGGTGCTTGGTGCCATGGGTTAGTTGATTAGGTGGTGTCGGGTAATAGGTTGGACTCGATGATCTTGAAGGTCTCTTCCAACCTGGTTGATTCTATTCTATTCTATTCTATTCTATTCTATTCTATTCTATTCTATTCTATTCTATTCTATTCTATTCTATTCTATTCTATTCTATTCCATTCCATTCCATTCCATTCCATTCCATTCCATTCCATTAAAAGGGCCAGCAGAAGGTGCATGTCCTCCAACAAGTCATATTGTTGGTATGACATAGAGCCAGAGCTCCACTGCCTGACCAGATTCCAGGAACTCAGAATCCCAGCACAGTGGGGTTTGGAAGGAAATTCTGGAGCTGGACTAGTCCAACCCCTTGCTAAAGCAGGTTTGCCTGCATCAGTTTGCACAGGAAAAAGTCCAGGTGGGTTTCAACAGTCTCCAGAGAAGGAGATTCCACAAGCTCTCCTAGAATCATAGAATCAAAAAGGCTGACAAAGACCTCAAAAATCATCAAGTCCAGCCTGTCACCCAACACCTCATGACTACTAAACCATGGCACCAAGTGCCACATCCAATCCCCTCTTGAACACCTCCAGGGACGGTGACTCCACCACCTCCCCGGGCAGCACATTCCAATGGCTAACAACTCTCTCTGGGCAGCTTGGTGCAGTTCTCTGGCACCCTCAAAGTAAGAGCTTTTGCTTAAGCTCAAGTGTGTTCCAGCTTGTGCCTGTCTCCCCATGGCCTATCACTGCCCACCACTGGAAAGAGCCCAGCCCCATCCTCATGACCTCCACCCTTTAGGTATTTCCATACATTGCTAAGCTCCTTACACACGCATTGAACTGACTTCTGCTGGCGTGGTCCCTCACACCCCATGATAGTTTGGCATGTGAACTGCTCTCCAGTGAGAGGAAGGGAAGAGAAGGAAACACAAGGTCTGTGAAGACTGAACCTGGGCATGCAGCATGCTGGGATTGCACTCTCGCTCCTCCCCAGTGCGTGCAGGCTCCCAAGCAACATTCATTTGTCACTCCCTGACTGTCAGCACATTGCAGCTGAGTCATTAAAATGATATCAGGGTTGACTTAAGCCTGCAGCCTGTAGTGCCTTTCTGAGCCACCTATTAATCACTGATGAAAAAACATGATGTGATCAGGTAGTGTCTTTCTCCTCCTTTGGTGAACAAGATTAAGGACCTGTCTTCAACAAAGACCAAAAGGAGAAGCTCATGTAGCTCTGGGTTCTGTTTTGGGCTGCCCAGGTCAAGAGGGACAGGGAGCTACTTGAGAGAGTCCAGTGGAGACCTACCAGGATGATGAAGGGACTGAAGCACTGCCCTATGAGGAGAGGCTGAGAGCCCTGGAGCTGGTTAGTCTGCAGAGGAGAAGACTGAGAAGGGATCTAATAAATGTTCATAAATATCTGAGGGCTGGGGGTCAAGAGGGAGGGGCCAGGCTTGGCATAGGCCAAGGGGTAATGGATAGAAACTCCAGCACAGGAAGTTCTACCTCAACACAAGGATGAACTTCTTCACTGTGAGGGTAACAGTGCCCTGGAGCAGGCTGCACAGAGGGGTTGTGGAGTCTCCTTCGCTGGTGACTTTCAAGACCCATCTGGATGTGTTCCTGTGTGACCTGTGCTGGATTCTATGCTCCTGCTCTGGCAGGGGGGTTGGACTCGATGATCTCCAGAGGTCTCTTCCATCCCCTAACATCCTGTGAGCCTGTGACTGGGATGGAGACTTTTCCCAGGGCAGCAAAGACCTCAGGAACTGCAGTGTAGTGCTAAGAGGCATCAGCACTCGGTGAGGATGCACTGATAAGATCAGCACATGAGAAGCAGCAGTGAGGTCCTCTTTCACCCAATTTGTTCCTATAAACTGTTGACTATTAAAGTAAACAGGTTTTAAGATAAGCTTTCTTGTTAAGCCCTTTCTGTCAGAGGCAAAGTGAGCCGTCCTGGGATGCAGTTGGGGGCTTAAACAGTTTGACAGAAGCTACTTTCCCTGCAAGATAGTGGGGTTGAGTGGCAGAGGAGAAGCTGACCACCCACGTGCACCCAGTCAGAAAGAGTGGTAGGACTCACCCTGCTAGGTGTTCATATCTGGCATGAGCTGCTCTGTGCAGATCCATTGGCATGACTCACACTGTTTGCTGCCTGCCCTTCTGTCTTCTTCTTCTTTAATCAGGTAATTCCCAATCAGTTGTGTAATATCAGTGTCTTGGAATCAAGGCATGTGCTTAAGGTCTGTGATTTGTGTTATACAGACAGTGCAGCTACCTAGGGGCAGGCTCTGGAAGCCACAGAGCCTTTTCACAGCTGGAAAAGACCTTTCAACAAGTCTGATCGTTCTCTATCTCTGCCAAGTCTCCTGCTAAGCCACGGCCCTCAGCACCACATCTCTGCCTCCTGGAAACACCTCCAGGGATGGGGATTCACCCAGCTCCCTGGGGAGCCTGTGCCAGTGTTTGACAACCCCTTCAGTGAAGAAGTTTCTTCTGTTATCCAACCTAAACCTCCCCTGGTGCAACTTGAGGCCATTTCTTCTTGCCCTACCACTTGTTACTAGGGAAAAGAGACCAACACCCCCCACCCTCCCCTCACTTCAGCCTCCTTTCAGGGAGCTGTAGAGAGCCAGAAGGTCTCCCCTCAGCTGGCTCAAGCTGAGCTAGGTTTGATGTCTCTGCACAACCTGAAAGTCTACTTGTGGAATAATCCAAACCTTATTTTGTCTGTCCTGTATGCAGTGGGGAAGAAAAGCAAGGCTCTAACTTCTCACTGGGCACTCTCAACCAGCTTTATAGCACCTCTAGCCTCACTCCAGTTTCACCCTCTTGAACTGAGACCAAACCTAGACTCTGCATCCCAGGTGTGCCCTCCCATGCACCAAGTAAAGGTTAATCATAACTTCACTTGATCAGTTATCCATGCTCCTCTTAAAGTAGTCCAATATGCAGTCTGTCTTATTCACTCATTTGTTCTTCAGTCAAATGCTGTCCTTACTCTGGAACATGTCAAATTCTGTCCTTACTCTGGAACATAAATATCTAACCACTGTTTGACATGAAACTTGAGACTTTCAACACCTGTCTGGATGAATGTAGTCTCAAGGAAGGGGGCCTACAAGAAAGCTGGGGAGGGACTTTTGAGGGTGTCAGGTAATGATAGGACTGTGGGGAATGGATTGGGTAGATTGAGATTGGATGTTAGGAAGAAGTTGTTCCCCATGAGGGTGGTGAGAGCCTGGCACAGGTTGCCCAGGGAGGTGGTGGCAGCCTCCTGCCTGGAGGTGTTTGCAGCCAGGCTGGATGTGGCTGTGAGCAACCTGCTGTAGTGTGAGGTGTCCCTGGGTATGGCAGGGGGGAAAGAACTGGATGATCCTTGAGGTGCCTTCCAACCCTGACAATGCTGTGATTTTATGAATCAGTAAGTGTAATGACATAGTTAAGATACCCCACAGGCAACTGGTTTGTGTTCCAGGGTCAAAGCTTTTGACCACAGCATATGGGCATCACAGTAAATAATAAAACAGTTCAGCCAGAGCACTGCTGAGCCAAATTGATACTAGGCACACCTTCAGAGCTTGCACTGACTTATTCTGCTTGTCTATGTGATGGGTCCAAGCATAGTTCTGTTGTAAGAGTGGGGACCCTCTGAACATCAAAGATCTATCTTCTCAGTCAAGGTGGTCAGGCAGTAGCAGAGATTCCAGGAGCAGTGTGTGGTGTACACAGGATGTGTTTGTCTTCAGAAAAGTATTTCCAAGCCAGAGCATGACTTGTAGAAGTATTGACATGCACCTCCACCCAGCCCTTAGACAGCTCTCACTCAGAACCCAAACCTTCCACCCTGGCCTGGATGAGAGATCTTGGCTGAAGGCTCAGCAGCCCTTGCAGTTTGCCTAAGCCAGGCTTGGGTGGACCCTGAAATGAGATACAGGCTCTCTCTTTTGCATGGAAAAGGCAATGGTTTGAAAGATAAGCAGTGAAAAAGAAAGACAATGGAGAGAACTGTGTCCAAGCTGATTGCTAGGAACTTCAAGAAGGGTAAGAGTTGGGGAGTGAAAAACTGAACATTACCTTTGCAGAATGGTGGAGGAGGAATACACTGGGGAGGAAAAAATGACTTTTTATTTAAACACAAAGTGTCCTCTGCCAGGCACTGAACAGCTTCCACTCCCAGTAGCTTCAGTGGGAGAGGCAGAGTTTAGCAGAGCTATGAGCCATCTGAAACACTTAGCTCATGCTCAATGATCATATGCCAAGTACTGAAGTATTGTGATGATGACTGATCTTGGTGCCTGAGTGGAATTACATAATGGGCAAGAGTGGCAGTAAGTAGGTGTTTGAAAGCCCTTGTGCTCTTAAGGACATGGCTGTGCAAGTCCCTGACTCCTGGAGCTAAGACAGCTTTAGAAAGCACTGCTGCACAATGACACAGTCATAGAGTGGTTTGGGTTACTCTCATACAGAGAGAGTGATTGCCCATTAATGGGCTGCCTGGTAAGGTGGTGGAGTCACCATCATCAGGAGGGGGTTGGAAGGGACCTTAAAGATCATCCAGTTCCAAGCCCCTGCCACGGGCAGGGACACCTTTCACTAGAGCAAGTTGCTCAAGGCCCCATCCAGCCTGACCTTGAACTCTTCCAAAGAGGAGGCATCCACAACCTCCCAGGGCAACCTGTTCCAGTGTCTCAGCACCCTCACTGGAAAGAATTTCTTCCTCATCTCCATTTCTCTTGACTGCCATCATGGCCATCAAATCAGGAGATTCAGAAGCCTCTGCAATACAAAGCACACACAAAGTGTGCTCCCAATGAAGCAGCACAGACAAGATGCTAGAGCTTGTGCCTATCAGAGAGTTACAGTCAGGGAATAGCAAGAACAGGATTGCCCCCTAAAGGAGGACAAACCAGGAGCCAGCACAGGCTGTGCCCTTGACGGCAAGACACCACCCCAGAGGGGCTAAGAATAGCAGGCAGATCCCAGGGACCATCAACAACCTCCAACACAAGTGATGAACCAGGGCCAGGGTCCACCCAGGGGCTCTAAGTCTGGTGGAAAAGGAAATGCAGCCAGGGCTGGAGACGAACTGTGGTGTATGACTGAGGGGTCCATTCAGAATATAACCTAGCTACAGAGTAGGGGCAAGGTCCACTGGAGACAGGCACACCTATGGAATCACAGAAACATTCAGGTTGGGAAAGACCCTCAGGAGCACCAAGTCCAACCAACAACCCTACTCTACAAGGTTCACCCCTAAACTATATGCCCAGGCACCACATCCAAACAACCTTTAAACACCTCCAGGGCTGGTGACTCAACCACCTCCCTGGGCAGCACATTCCAGCTCCTGACCACTCTGCCTGTGAAAAATTTTTCCCTGAGGGTTCTGGAGCACAGCCCTGTGAGGCTGAGGGAGCTGGGGTTGCTTAGCCTGGAGAAGAGGAGGCTCAGGGGAGACCTTCTTGCTCTCTACAACTCCCTGAAAGGAGGTTGTAGCCCGGAGGGGGCTGGTCTCTTCTCCCAGGCAACCAGCACCAGAACAAGAGGACACAGTCTCAAGCTGTGCCAGGGGAGGTTTAGACTGGATGTTAGGAAGAAATTCTTCCCAGAAAGAGAGATTGGGCACTGGAATGTGCTGCCCAGGGAGATGGTGGAGTCACCATCCCTGGAGGTGTTTAGGAAGAGAGTGGATGGGGTGCTTGGTGCCATGGTTTAGTTGATGAGATTGTGTTGGGTGATAGGTTGGACTTGATGATCTCAAAGGTCTTTTCCAACCTGGTTAATCCTATCCTATCCTATCCTATCCTATCCTATCCTATCCTATCCTATCCTATCCTATCCTATCCTATCCCATCCCATCCTATCCCATCCCATTCCATTCCATTCTAAACCTACCCAGCCACTCCTTGAGGCCATTCCCCTCTTGTTCTATCACTAATTGCCTACAATGCAGTTCTGGACAGGACTGGGTGTCCATTCTGGACCTTATAGAGATCCTCTGGGCAGAAGTGTGGATGAGTGTCCCAAGAGAGGCCAGTTGGGATCATTAAGGCTTATCAGTGCCCTTGAGGCACTTGACAGTTACCTCACACGACCCTGCCCCCAGCATGAGGCATTTCAGTGTGTTACTGAAAGCTGTCACATCAGCAAGCAGCAGCGAGCCAGAAGGCCAACAGCCCAAGCAGGAAGCGCAAGCCATCAACTTGGCTTTCCTTGTCCTCAAGGACTAAACACATGTGCCCAGACAGGCCAAATCCCACTTGGGAGCAATCATTAAAGCCCAGCTGATAGGAGCAAGGCCTCCCAGTCCCCGTTGTCGACAGCTCAGTCGCATCATTCATGGCTGCCCCTCCCCAGCTAGCTGTGGGAGATTCACGAGCCGGCCTCTGGGCCGGCGAAGGAGGTTCCACATCAGCGGGCGCCTAATGAAGGGCTCGGATTGTAAACACCGGCTAATCTTTCCCACATGCACACCTGAGGAACATCACAAGTGACAGCTGTTTAAATTTCCAAGGAAATTAATGATTCCTAAAGAGGAGAGGCTTATCAAGGCTTTGACTGGGGCTGATAAGGACAACCACCAAGGGGCAAACTGTTTATAATAGTCTCTAAGTGCCTCCTTCTATGGGTTCAGCTTGGGAACTTTTATTGACGTGGTCCCTTTTATTCCTGTTTGTGCTGGCAAAGGCTGGAACAGCTTTATTCAATCTCCTGATGATATTAAGCTACCAAGGCCCCTAATGAGCATCTCGTATCTTCAGGTCACAGTCAGTTTACAGTGATTGGTACGGGGGCCAAGATACCATGTGCTCAGCTGAATCTTGCAAGACAGCTCCACTGTGCCTGCCCTGTGCAGAGCTGACATCCTTGAGGGGCCCAGCTGTCAGCCTGCTGAAACATTAACCCATCTGAAGTGGAGAATTTGCTGCATTCAGTGCGCTGAGGTTCAGGCGTGGGAGGGAGGTGGTGGGAAGAGGGTGATCCAGGTTTACCATAAGACTATACCCAACCTTTTCTAATGGCAAAAGAAGGTCCCTTCCTCTGTCCTCTTTAGCAGAAGGCCTATGCATTAGGATGCAAAACTTCCATCAGCCACCCTGGCATTCCTTCTTCCCCATGGAACCTCATTTTCAAGATGATGAGGTGCTGGAGCAGGTCCAAAGAAGGGCAACTAAGTTGGTGAAGGGTCTGGAGAACAGGTCTGGTGAGGAGCAGCTGAGGGAACTGGGGGGGGGTTTAGTCTGGAGAAGAGCAGGCTGAGGGGAGATCTTCTGCCTCCCTACAACTCCCTGAAAGGAGGTTGTAGTGAGGTGTGGGTTGGCCTCTTCTCTCAAGTAACGAGCAATAGGACAGGAAGAAATGGCTTCAAGTTGCACTAGGGGAAGCTTAGGTTGGATATTAGGAACGTTTTCTTTACTGAAGGAGTGGTGAGGCGTTGGAACAGGCTGCCCACAGAGGTGATGGAGTCACCATCCCTGGCAGTGCTCAAAAAACCATGTAGATGCTGCACTTCAGGATGTGATTTAGTGGTTAGGGTAGTGTTGGGTTGACAACTGACTTCATAATCTTTGAGGTCTTCTCCAACCATAATGGTTCTGTGATTTTTCAGAGCCTGGTTCTGTCTGAAAGAAGGTACCATGAAGAAAGAGCATCCACAGTGGCCTGTGAAAGTGGCAGCAGGGAAAGATCCTTCTTAAACTCAGGGGTCAAGAAAAGTAAATTAGCTACAGAAGTCCTTCTCCTCAGGCTAGGAGTAATTCAATTCCCATGCAGAACTGGGTAGCTATGGGATTGTTTTAAAGCTCAAGCTTCTCTTCCTGGTCAGTGAGTGCTTCACAGAGGAGCATGGAATTCATTTAAATCCAGGACTACAAACAAAACAAGCAGCTCACAAACAGTTTGGAAATGGTTTCCTGCATAAGAATGACTCTGATCCATCACCGAGTTCACTGCTGGAGTGCCTGGCCACAGCAAGGGACCCATTCCTCCTGCCCACCCTGGTGTACACCAGAATGGATTCAGCTGAAACAAATGGATGAAGGTGATGGCTCAAGTCAGGCTAAAGCCAATGCAACTAGGAGGAGTGAGTCTGATTTCTGTTTTATCTTAACTCATGCTAATATGAGTGTCTGACCCACTGCACTCAATTACACCAGCTTTGGCTGTGTGGCCTGTGTTCTGCAGATCAGCTCTTTCCCAGTTTATATCCACATAATTACACTGACTCTGCCTGGTGAAGGCCTGGCCCAGTATTTGTGACTTTAATTTCCCTGTCATTCATCATCAGAATTACTTGAGGCCTTCACTTAGAGAATATTGGAGCCTCCAATGGCAGGATAAATCATTTCTGTATGGGTTATTTCTTGTGCTTTCTCTTGCTAGCACAGCACTTTTCCCAGGAATAAATATGAGAGGGAAGTAAATCACTGACCTTCTGATTGGATTAATAAATAATGGGCCTTTTAAAACCCAGCTTTCAGGCAAAAGATGATCTATGCCTTCCCAGTGCACACAAACACCCATCCATCCTTCCATCCATCCTGAGTTTCCAGAGGTTTATTTTAGGCTCTTGCATGGTTGGGGGTTTAATTCAGATGCTGAGCATCAGCCTCAGAGAATGTTCTACTATAACCATAACAATGTGATGTTAGATGAGGAAAGCAACCCAACTGCAGGGCCCCTTGGAATCTTTCGTAGCTACAACTCAAAGCTGTTGGTTTTCATCAGGTGAAGAGCCCAAGGGCAGGCAGCCTAAGCAGGAGATGCTGCTAGCAGGTTCAAAGGACTGCCTTGGTCAAACTGATGGTTTTACAACTTTCTGCTGGCTTTCTAACCAAACAAAGATGAAGTTTTCTATTTTAAGGGTATTTCTGCTTGAGAAATTGTTCCCTCAGTGGCTACCACAGCACTTGAAGAACCAACTTTCAGTGCCTCTTTCCTTAAGCAACAGAGCAAGAATGAAGAACACATACAGCACATTTAAGGCAGGTGAGGGAAGTGCTGAAGCCATGTAGGACAAATCAGGTTTCTTTCTGAGCTGCACCTTGATTTTTCCTCCTATAAGTCATCTTCTAATACTCTATGTTTGTCTTGAACAAAGAACCTAACCCTCCCCTGATCCAGAAAAGCCACATCCCCCAGAAGCTGGAGAGAACAGGTTAACAGGAAAGCTACTGAGGGACTTCATAGGATGTCAGGTAGTGATAGGAGTAGGGGAAATAGAGCAAAACTAGAAATGGGTAGATTCAGATTGGATGTTAGGATGAAGTTCTTCCCCATAGAATCATTGAATCAACAAGGTTGGAAGAGACCTCAGAGGTCATCAAGTCCAACCTGCCACCCAAGACCTCATGACTACTAAGCCATGGCACCAAGTGCCACATCCAATCCCCTCTTGAACACCTCCAGGGAGGGTGGTGAGACACTGGAACAGGGAGGTGGTGGAAGCCTCATCCCTGGAGGTTTTAAGACCAGGCTGGGTGTGGCTGTGAGCAACCTGCTGTAGTGTGAGGTGTCCCTGCCCATGGCAGGGGGATTGCAACTGGCTGATCCTTGAGGTCCCTTCCAGCCCTGACAATTCTATGGTTCTATGACTGGTGGGAAAAGTGTGGCAGAGATCCCTGGTGTAATGGGCAAGAGAGGAAGAAGTGGGAAAAGAGAATAACTTTGCTTCTCACCCATGGCTCTGCAGCCTTGCCACTGCTAACAACCATACTCCATTCCTCCCTTAATGCAGATACCTTTACAATTCACCTACACACCACTCCAAGAACTCCTTGCTGCCTTCAAGGACCAGTGTTCAAATGCCTGTGTCTGATTCCCGAGGGCAGATAGCTCTTTCTAGTGGAAGTCTTCCTACAGCAGAAACTCATGGATCCCATAAAGGGCATGGGTGTGGGAGGGGGAAAAAAAAGACTTGACAAAATCTTTTTACTTAGAGGACTAAAAACGCTCAGATAGGCTGAGAATGTCCAAGATTATGTGCAACAGTGCCATCTGATGGGCTCACTCAAAAGGGGAAACAAGGTGACAAAGCAATCTGCAGCACTGGGACGCTACCTTCAGTCCTTACCAAAATGATGAGACTAGTGCTAGAGTTGATGAAAAGGAGCTGCTGCCCAGGGAATTTGTAGTTGCACAGCCTTTTCCCATGGGCCTGTGTCACACAGAATCACCAGGGTTGGAAGAGACCTCAAAGATCATCCAGTCCAACCTGGCACCACAGACCTCATGACTAAACCATGGCACCAAGTGCCACATCCAATTCCTTCTTGAACACTTCCAGGGATGGGGACTCCACCACCTCCCTGGGCAGCACATTCCAATGGCCAACAACTCTCTCTGGGAAGAACTTTCTCCTCACCTCCAGCCTAAACTTCCCCTGGCACATCTTGAGACTGTGTCCTCTTGTTCTGGTGCTGGTTGCTTGAGAGAAGAGACCAACTCCCTCCTGGCCACAATCACCCTTCAAGTAGTTGTAGAGAGCACTAAGGTCTCCCCTGAGCCTCCTCTTCTCCAGGCTAAGCAACCCCAGCTCCCTGAGCCTCTCCTCGTAGGGCTTATGCTCGATGCCTCTCCCCAGCCTCATTGCCCTTCTCTGGACACATCAAACTGCTTTGTAAGATGATGTTGGGAGGGGTGGTGGGGGTGGTTTATAAAGGCAATAGGGTTAAAATAATGTCCATGGTGGGGTATTTGATTTAATACTGTGGAACATTCTGATTGAGACACTACACTGAAAGAAATGTAAAGTTAAAGGCACTAATTCCTGGGTAACAGGCAAGTGATGTTGCAAAGCAGGAAGTGATGTAGGGAAGATGAGGGTCCAGAGGTCTCTCAGAAGAAGCTGGTGTGTCCCAGGGGCAAACTACATAGGATATGTCCAAAAAGGAAAGGATATAATATAGAACTGATCAGCAGTTGTGCTGACATTCCTTTGACAATATAAACAGCTGTGGGTTTCATCTTTGCAGAATACAGATTGCCCTTCAGTAGCTGTTAGGAGTTTGCAGACAAAGCTGCCGTGGAGAATTGTAATAATCTAATCCATTCTTCTCCAAGCCCCCAGTCAAGCAGCTTTGTTTAGGAGAATGAGGCATGCTCATCACCCACTCAAAACTATGGAAATGAGACTCCTCAGGAGAGGCTGAGGGAGCTGGGGTTGCTTAGCCTGGAGAAGAGGAGGCTCAGGGGAGACCTTAGTGCTGTCTGCAACTCCCTGAAGGGAGGTTGTAGACAGGCAGATGATGGTCTCTTCTCCCAGGCAGGCAGCACCAGAACAAGAGGACACAATCTCGGGCTGTGCCAGGGGACATTTAGGCTGGAGGTGAGGAAGAAGTTCTATACAGAGAGAGTGATTGCCCATTGGAATGTGCTGCCCAGGGAGATGGTGGAGTCACCATCATTAGAGGTGTTCAGGAGGAGACTTGATGGGGTGCTTGGTGCCATGGGTTAGTTGATTAGATGGTGTTGGATTGGTTGATAGGTTGGACACAATGATCTTGAAGTTCTCTTCCAACCTGGTCTATTCTATTCTATTCTATTCTATTCTAGTCTAGTCTAGTCTAGTCTAGTCTATTCTACTCTACCCTACCCTACCCTACCCTACCCTACCCTACCCTATCCTATCCTATCCTATCCTATCCTATCCTATCCTATCCTATCCTATCCTATCCTATCCTATCCTATCCTATCCTATCCTATCCTATCCTATCCTATTCAGTCACAGATTCACAGATTGCTTTAGGTTAGAAGGGTCCCTCAAAGGTCATGTTGTCCAACCCCCCTGCAGTCATCAAGGACACCTCCAACTAGATCAGGCTCCCCAGGGCTACATCAAGTCTGATCTTGAATGTCTCCAGGGATGGGGCCTTAACCTTGGCAACCTGTTCCAGTGTTTCACTCCCCCTCCCAGTGCGAAGAACTTCCTCCTGATGTCCAATCTAAATCTACCCCCTCCAGTTTCAAACCATTGCCCCTCATCCTATCACTCCAAGCCCTTCTAAACAGTCCCAGAGGTGCTTGGTATGGCTGCTTACCATGAGACTGCCTTCCCCTGGGGCTCTTCTTCCTGCATCACACAAAGTCATCATTATTCTGTCATTAATTTTGAAGAGGTCACTCTTAGATCAATGCCACATGCAAAAATGACCCTTACATCGATTTACATCTTCATTACTGCGTTAGAGAATAGGTAAAACAAGCTCATTTCTCCTGTGAACACGCAGAAGTGGACAGCAAAATTTATTTCACTTGCTGCAGTGAAGTAGGAAGAGGCATCCCTGGGCACAGAAATCACTTCATGGCCCTGTAATGGAAACAGCTTTTATCAGTGAGCCAGGAGGCAACCTCAAATCATCACTTACACAATCTCTGAATAGCACAAATACTGCAAATATACAGAAATACTGAGGGGGGGAAAGAGCTTTTTTTATCACTGTTTGATAAATAGTGTCCAGATCAGTGTTGTATCAGTGGGGTTGTTTAGCCTGGAGAAGAGGAGGCTCGGGGAAGACCTTATTGCTCTCTACAACTACCTGAAGGGAGGTTGTAGCCAGGTGGGGCTTGGTCTCTTCTCCCAGGCAAGCAGCACCAGAACAAGAGGACACAGCCTCAAGCTGGTGCTGGGGAAGTTTAGGCTGGAGGTGAGTGTGAGTACTGCACATCAGTAATCCCAGACTGCTTTTTTTTCAGCTAGAATGAATTTGACTGACTCTCAAAGATGTTGCAGTGTCAGAAAGAGTAATTGACCACTGGAATGTGCTGCCCAAGGAGGTGGTGGAGTCCCCATCCCTGGAGGTGTTCACAAAAGGCTTGGATGTGGTACTTGCAGCCATGGTTTAGTTGTTAGGAGGTGTTAGGTATTAGGTAATAGGTTGGACTTGATGATCTCTGAGGCCTTTTCCAACCTGGTTGATTCTGGGATTCTGTGATCATTCAGTCCATGATTTTAGGATTCCTTTTATCTCCCACAGGGAGTATTTGGAGACTGTGACAGACAACTGCTTGAATATTCACTGGTTTCTTCTGTGTTTCTTTCCTAACCCTAAACTTTTGCAAAGGAAAATCCCCAACAGTTCCTTCTCCCAGAAATTAATTGTTCTCAGAAAGCAAAAGCAAGGCTGGACCATTGGAATATAGAAATATATATTTCCTTCCCTAGAGATGAAAAATCAGCTGAAATTTTTTGGTTTAGCTTAAGTTTGTGGTTTTTTTTTTGCCCTGTGGAGTTCTAAGTCCTGTCTAGGGAATGCTCATGGAGGGAATGCTCATGGAGGGAATGCTCATGGAGGAACACTCCATTCAAACATCTGTCTCAGAAGGGGATCAGGTGAATGAGATACTGAAGACTGGAGTATAAAAAAAGGTTTGTGTTGAACCAGGAAAGGATTGTGGTGGAGTCCCCATCCCTGGAGGTGCTCAAAAGGGATTGGATGTGGCACTCGAAGCCATGGTTTAGTAGTCATGAGGTGCTGGGTGACAGGTTGGACTTGATGATCTCTGAGGTCTTTCCCAACCTTACTGATTTTATGATTTATGGCTGTTTGGAATGAAAGGGGGAGATGGGGAATGATGACAGCAGCAGAGGGAGTGGAATCAGTGAGATGCAAGCACCTTACACATAAAGAAAGCATAGCTGCAAAGCTGAAATTAAATATGCAAACACTGGGGCTGAGACATATTCCTGTATTTGACTTTGCCTGGATCTACCACAGCAGTCCTTGATATCATCAGGAGAACAATCAGTTCTATGCTAACAAAGCTCACTCCATTGAGGGACCTGGAGATAGCACTGATGCAGCATTTGGATTCTATGATATAGAATAGAATAGAATAGAATAGAATAGAATAGAATAGAATAGAATAGAATAGAATAGAATAGAATAGAATAGAATAGAATAGAATAGAATAGAATAGACCAGGTTGGAAGAGAACTTCAAGATCATCAAGTCCAACCTATCATCCAACACCACCTAATCAACTAAACCATGGCGCCAAACACCCTATCAAGTCTCCTTCTGAACACCTCCAGTGATGGTGACTCCACCACCTCCCCAGGCAGCACATTCCAATGGGCAATCACTCTCTCTGGGAAGAATTTCTTCCTAACCTCCAGCCTAAACCTCGCCTGGCGCAGCCTGAGACTGTGTCCTCTTGTTCTGGTGCTGCTTGCCTGGAAGAAGAGACCAATCTCTGCCTGTCTACAACCTCCCTTCAGGGAGTTGTAGAGAGCAGTAAGGTCACCCCCGAGCCTCCTCTTCTCCAGGCTAAGCAGCCCCAGCTCCCTCAGTCTCTCCTCACAGGGCTGTGTTCCAAGCCCCTCACCAACTTTGTTGCCCTTCTCTGGATACCTTCCAGCAAGTCAACCTCCTTCCTAAACTTAGGGGCCCAGAACTGGACACAGGACTCAAGGTGTGGCCAAAACCAGTGCAGTGTACAGGGGCAGAATGACCTCCCTGCTCCTGCTGGCCACACTGTTCTTGATGCAGGCCAGGATGCCATTGGCCCTCCTGGCTGCCTGTGCACACTGCAGGCTCATGTTCAGCTACCATGAACCAGCACCCCCAGGTTTAGCTTCATGGGCTGGGTAAAGGTAGGAAGCAAATATGCAGCCCCTGTATCTGTGGGGTTTTCTGCTTCTGTTACTGACCCCAAAAATCCTCTGGGAGCCATAGTACAAGAACTGATTGATAGTTCAAAATGATGTTTATCACTTAATCTTCTGTCTGATATCTCCTTTGTCCACGAGTCTAGGCCTGGTTATAGGCTACAAGGCAAGATGGAAATGTGAACTGCAGGAGTGGCTCTAAACCTGCTAAATCAATAAAAGCAGAGGAGAAGGTTCATAAATCTCTGTGTGCATGTCTATAGCTGCCACAAGCCAGCTCCTCTGGAGAGCCTGCATGTGGCCTCCAAATAGAGTTGCTGGCAGTTCATCTTTCTGGCTTAGAGGTACAGTGGTGATAAAGCAGATGCAAGGGAATGACCTTGCAGTGGAATAACATCAGATGTATGTTTGCTTTCTCCTCTCTCACCAAAAAGGCAATATTCAGTTTCTCTCCTGTCCAAGTCAGATTAGCTTCCCATAGCAGCACTCACCCATGACAGTCTCCAGTGTTTTTTGCTTCCTGACCAATTTTGCTGCAAGAACTGGAGCCCTTGCAGTGGATGCTGAAAAAGCCTGGAGCATTTGCACTTGGAAAAGGGCAAAGCTGAGTATTTGCATTCGAGATCTCTCTCTGTGTGACCTAGTGCCAAAGAAGCAAGTTCATCTGTGAGCTGCAACACCAGTGCAACGTGCAGTGCCTGTGGAAAGGAAGAGTTGCTTTTATGGAGCATGAAGTGCAGAACTTGAGGAGAAATCTCTTTCCTGCGAGGGTGCCAGAGCACTGGAACAGGCAGCCCAGAAAGGTTGTGGAGTCTCCTTTCCTGGAGCCTTTCAAAACCCACCTGGACACACTGCTGTGCAAAGCTGACCTAGGCAAACCTGCTTTGGCAGTGGCATTGGGCAAGATGATCTTCAGATCCTTTCCAACCCACAGTATCACAGTCTCACAGTATAACTTAGGTTGGAAAGGACCTCGAGGATCATCGAGTCCAACCTATCAACACAGACCTCATGGCTAGACCATGGCACCAAGTGCCACGTCCAATCCCCTCTTGAACGCCTCCAGGGACGGTGACTCCACCACCTCCCTGGGCAGCACATTCCAATGACGAATGACTCACTTGGTGAAGAACTTTCTCCTCACCTCGAGTCTAAACCTCCCCTGGCACAGCTTGAGACTGTGTCCTCTTGTTCTGGTGCTGGTTGCCTGGGAGAAGAGGCCAACCCCCACCTGGCTACAAACCACCCTTCAGGTAGTTGTAGAGGGCAATGAGGTCACCCCTGAGCCTCCTCTTCTCCAGGCTAAGCAACCCCAGCTCCCTCAGCCTCTCCTCATAGGTCTTGTGTTCAAGGCCTCTCCCCAGCCTTGTTGTCCTTCTCTGGACACCTTCAAGTGTTTCGATGTCCTTCTTAAACTGAGGAGCCCAGAACTGGACACAGGACTCAAGGTGTGGCCTAACCAGTGCTGAGCACAGGGCACAATGACCTCCCTGCTCCTGCTGGCCACACTCTTCCTGATGCAGGCCAGGATGCCATTGGCCCTCCTGGCCACCTGGACACACTGCTGGCTCATATTCAGGTGGCTGTCAATCAGGACCCCAGGTCCCTCTCTGTTTAGGAGCTCTCAGCCACTCTGACCCCAGCCTGTAGCTCTGCATGGGATTGCTGCAGCCAAAGTGCAGCCCCTGGCACTTGGACTTGTTGAATGCCATCCCATTGGACTCTGCCCATCTGTCCAGTCTGTCAAGGTCCCTCTGCAGAGCCTTTCTGCCCTCTAACTGACTAACATCTGCTCCTAACTTTGTGTCATCTGCAAACTTGCTGATGACTGACTCGACCCCCTCATCCAGATCATTGATGAAGATGTTGAAGAGCACAGGGCCCAGCACTGATCCCTGGGGCACACCACTGGTGCCTGGCTGCCAGCTGGCTGTGGCACCATTCACCACCACTCTCTGGGCCCGGCCCTCCAGCCAGTTCCTAACCCAATACAGAGTGTAGTGGTCCAAGCCACGGGCTGACAGCTTAGCCAGCAGTTTGCTGTGGGGGACCATTCTATGTCTACGCCATCTGCAATCCTTCGGTTTCATTAGCCAAGAGGAAAACACATCCTGTGGGGCTTTGTTTGGGAGGAATCAATATGTTTAGCACATTCTCAGTAGCAATATTATCCTTTGGGCCATATTATCTCTGATGTACTGTTTTAATCTATGGAGAGCACTGTCAGCAAGTTTGCTGATGACCCAAAACTGGGTGGAGTGCCTGCCACACCAGAAGGTTGTGCTGCTGTTCAGCCAGGCTTAGGCTGGAGAGCTGGGCAGGGAGAAATTGAGGGAAATTCAACAAGGGCAAAGGTAGAGCCTTGCACCTGGGAAAGAACAACCCCATGGAGTGGAGTGGAGTGGAGTGGAGAGGTTCAGAGAGGAGAGGAGAGGTTCAGAGAGGAGAGGAGAGGAGAGGTTCAGAGAGGAGAGGTTCAGAGAGGAGAGGAGAGGTTCAGAGAGGAGAGGTTCAGAGAGGAGAGGTTCGGAGAGGAGAGGTTCGGAGAGGAGAGGAGAGAAGAGAGGAGAGGTTCGGAGAGGAGAGGAGAGGAGAGAAGAGAGGTTCGGAGAGGAGAGGAGAGGTTCGGAGAGGAGAGGAGAGGTTCGGAGAGGTTCGGAGAGGAGAGGAGAGGAGAGGAGAGGAGAGGAGAGGAGAGGAGAGGAGAGGAGAGGAGGAGGAGAGGAGAGGAGAGGAGAGGAGAGGAGAGGAGAGGAGAGGAGAGGAGAGGAGAGGAGAGGAGAGGAGAGGAGAGAAGAGAAGAGAAGAGAAGAGAAGAGAAGAGAAGAGAAGAGAAGAGAAGAGAAGAGAAGAGAAGAGAAGAGAAGAGAAGAGAAGAGAAGAGAAGAGAAGAGAAGAGAAGAGAAGAGAAGAGAGAGAAAGAAGAGAAGAGAAGAGAAGAGAAGAGAAGAGAAGAGAAGAGAAGAGAAGAGAAGAGAAGAGAAGAGAGGAACGGAATAGAATAGAATAGAATAGAATAGAATAGAATAGAATAGAATAGAATAGAATAGAATAGAATAGAATAGAATAGAATAGAATAGAACAGAATAGAATAGAATAGAACAGAACAGAATAATAGACCAGGTTGGAAGAGACCTTCAAGATATAGGTTGAGGACTGATCTGTTGGAGAGCAGTGAAGGGGAAAAGGTCCTGGTGGATGGACCATGAGCCAGCAGTGTGCTCTTGTGGCCAAGAAGGCCAATGGCATCCTGGGGTGGATTGAAAAGGCTGTGGTTAGCAGGTCAGAGAGGTTCTCCTTCCTTCTACTCTACCCTGGTGAGGCCACATCTGGAGTATTGTGTCCAGTTCTGGGCCCCTCAGGTCAAGAAGGACGTCAGGGAACTGCTTGAAAGAGTCCAGCACAGAGCCACAAAAATGATGGAAGGAGTGGAACATCCTCCTTAGGAGGAGAGCCTGAGGGAGCTGAGGGCTCTGGAGCTTGGAGAGGAGGACTCTGAGAGGTGACCTCATTCATGTTGATAAAGATGTGGAGGGCAAGTGCCAAGAGGATGGAGCCAGGCACTGCTGGGTGATGCCCAATGCCAGCACGAGGGGCAGTGGTGGAAATTGAGGCATAGGAAGCTCCATGGAAACAGGAGGAAGAATTATTTCACTGTGAGGGTGACAGAAGACTGGAACAGGCTGCCGAGGGGGGTTGTGGAGCCTCCCTCTGTGGAGATATCCAAGACCTGCTTGGATGAGTTCCTGTGTGATCTGCTCTAGGTGATGATGCTCTGGCAGGGGGGGTTGGACTGGATGAGCTTTTGAGGTCCCTTCCAGCCCCCTAACATTCTGTGATTCTATGGGTTGGTCCACTGGGCTAAAAAGAAAGGAATTAGCACATTATTCCTTTGCAATGTTGCCCTTTTTTATCATTATTAGCTATGCTCTCCACAGATGCAACATTTTGCTGCCTGCTTAGCACAAGTTCTAGTTTCATGGGGGCAGCCAAAACATGAAGAAAGAGGCAGAAGGGGGGGGGTGTGTGTGTGTTGGAAACCCTAATAAATGAACAAGGTTTCAAATGTATCAAGGAGCATGGGAAAGATCTGTAGAGTCACCAGATTCAGCTGTAAAAGAAGCTTTCTGTAAAGATAGAGCCATTAGAGGGGGGGAAAAAAATGTCTTTACTTAGTAAGGAAGGCTTCCAGCACTGCCTGGCTGTACAGAAGGCTGAGTCTGCTTGGCTGCTTCAAATTGCAGTGACAGGAGGGAATTTGGAATCAAGTTCATAAAATGAGAAGTAGGAAATCAGAAGGACCAGATGCTGCTCACCCAGGCTTGCTGAGGAAACACACGTCCCAGTGTGAGAATGTTATGTGTAATCTGCCACTTAGAATCAATCTCATGGCTGGAGAAGCAGAGAGCAACAAATGTGACAGCGTTCTTAAGCTGTCAGGGAAGATTTGGGGGGCTATAGATCAATAAATCTAACTCCCATATAGGGGAAATGATGGGAAACTATCCTGAAATGTGTTAGTAGTAGCCACATGGAAAGGTTTGACTTGCTAAGCAAGAGTCCAAACGGCTTTTCTGGGTGGAAATTACAGCTCAAATGTTAAATGTTTCTTCAGAACAAGTAATTGAGCACACAGCCAGCTTTCCAGAAGTGTCCTCTCTGTGTTTCAGGCAGGAGGAGTAGAGGGGGGAAAGGAAAACATCATTAAGCCACTCAATGGATCCATGCTGAGTGCTGCATGCAGGTCATAGCATCCTAGAATTGTCAGGGTTAGAAGGGATCTCAAGGATCATCCAGTTCCAAACCCCTGCCATGGGCAGGGACATCTTCACAGCAAGAGAGATTGGCCATTGGAACGTGCTGCCCAGGGAGGTGGTGGAGTCCCCATCCCTGGAGGCGTTCAAGAGGGGATTGGATGTGGCACTTGGTGCCATGGTCTAGTCAGGAGGTCTGTGGTGACAGGTTGGACTCGATGGTCTTTGAGGTCTCTTCCAGCCTTGGTGATTCTGTGATTGAAGACAGTTAGTGAATACCTTTTGTGGAAAGAAAGGCCAACAACTTTTCTGCAGATGGAGAGGAAATAAAAGTCCAAAGTTAAGCTCTGAAGTTTGGAAGAGTTACAACTCCAGTAAGAATGGGTGCTTTAACCAGAACTTTTATTCTATGCCACTCACAGAAAGTGAGATTGGCCATGGGAATGTGCTGCCCAGGGAGGTGGTGGAGTCACCATCACTGGAGGTGTTTAGGAAGAGACTGGATGGGGTGCTTGGTGCCATGGTTGAGTTGATTAGATGGTGTTGGATGATAGGTTGGACTCGATGATCTCAGAGGTCTTTTCCTCTTCTCTTCTCTTCTCTTCTCTTCTCTTCTCTTCTCTTCTCTTCTCTTCTCTTCTCTTCTCTTCTCTTCTCTTCTCTTCTCTTCTCTTCTCTTCTCTTCTCTTCTCTTCTCTTCTCTTCTCTTCTCTTCTCTTCTCTTCTCTTCTCTTCTCTTCTCTCCTCCATTCCATTCCATTCCATTCCATTCCATTCCATTCCATTCCATTCCATTCCATTCCATTCCATTCCATTCCACTCCACCCAGGGAGGTGGTGGAGTCACCATCACTGGAGGCCATTGAGAAAAGCTTGGATGTGGCACTTGGTGGCAGGGTTTAGCTGAGGTGGTGGTGTTAGGTCATAGGCTGGACTTGATGATCTCTCAGAGGTCTTTTCCAGCCTCAATAATTCCGTGATTCTGTGATTCTTAGCACAAAGAAATTGATCCCATGTGTGAAAGAAAAATACTCATCTGCAGTGTAAGAAACACCTGAGCAAACCCCCAGTTCCTAGGCCTGTTTCCTCAGTATGGAAAGATCCTGACACTCAGGGACATATTTTCTAAGATGCTAAAACCCTGAGATCAGTTTTCGTGGAGCTTGAAAGCCTTCATAGCTGCCAGGGGAAGGAATTCTGGCACTGTCCCTCACCCAAAGGAATTAGATGTTCAGTACCAGGTGTGCTTGCTCTTTCTTTCCTTCTGTCTTGGACTTATGGGCATGGGTAAGAATCTATTTGTGTTGTCTGAGGGATTTTGGTTACAACAAATAAATACCAATAATACTGTAATGAGCCATTTTAGAACCTCAGCCTGTTCTCCCCTTCCAGCATTTTCCCTGACCTCTTTCACAAATGAGTCCTCTAACCTATCTCAAGAGTAGTGACTATGACCATCACCTTTTAAAGCAAACTTATTTATGGGCAGAGTCTCAAAACCATAGCTATAGATATGTCTAAGAACATAGAATCATAGAATCAATGAGGTTGGAAAAGACCTCAAAGATCATCAAGCCCAACCTGTAATCATACACATAGAAGCACACAAGAACTCATATCACCTCAGATGGTCCAGGAGGGACATGGACTTAGTATCATAGTATCATTCAGGGTTGGAAGGGACCACAAGGATCATCTAGTTCCAACCCCCCCTGCCATGGGCAGGGACACCCCACACTAGATCAGGCTGCCCAGAGCCTCATCCAGCCTGGCCTTAAACACCTCCAGACACGGGGCCTCGACCACCTCCCTGGCCAACCCATTCCAGGGCTTCACCACTCTCATGGAGAGTGTCCAGAGGATGGAGAGGGTCCAGAGGAGGGCCACAGAAATGATCAGGGGGTTGGAGCAGCTCTGCTACAAAGACAGGCTGGGGGTGTTCAGCCTGGAGAAGAGGAGGCTCTGAGGAGACCTGATAGCAGCCTTCCAGTACCTGAGGGAAGCCCACAAGAAGGATGGAGAGAGGCTATTTCCAAAGGCCTGTAGTGACAGGCAATGGCTTCAAAGTAGAGAAGGGCAGATTTAGATGGAATATCATGAAGAAGCTCTTGACTAGGGGGACTAGGACTAGGGGGAATGGAATGAAGCTGGAGGTGGGGAGATTCAGGCTAGATGTGAGGAGGAGGTTCTTCACCATGAGAGTGGTGAAACCCTGGAATGGGTTGTCCAGGGAGGTGGTTGAGGCCCCGTCCCTGGAGGTGTTTAAGGCCAGGCTGGATGAGGCTCTGGCCAGGCTGATCTAGTGTGAGGTGTCCCTGCCCATGGCAGGGGGATTGGCACTACATGATCCTTGTGGTCCCTTCCAACCCTGACTGATACTATGATACTATGATACTATGATACTATGATACTATGAGGGTGGTGGAACACTGGCACAGGTTGCCCAGGGAGGTGGTTGAGGCCCTTTCCCTGGAGATATTCAAGGTGAGGCTCAACGACGCCCTGGGTAGCCTGATCTAGCTGGGGATGTCCCTGCTGACTGTGGGGAGGTTGGACTGGATTGCAACAAGAAAGTATTCCTTCTTTACCCATTTTTGTGCACCAGAAGACACCTCCTTCCCTATGCTCCATTCCTCCAGAACCTACTGTGCTGATACACCGAAGAGGCGGATGCCCCAGGGATATTGCCAAGCCTCACGCTTCACGGGAGGAGTCACTCCTGTTTTCACGGCAAAGGCAAAGCAAAGTGGCTTCTCATCTTGATTAAAACCCTCTGCCTTTTGGAATCTTCTGCTCAATTTTATTTGCCATACAGGAAGGGTGTAGGAGGGAGGGAAAGGAATTGAAAAACCCCAGCCTTGTGTCAGTTGTCAAGTGTTTCACATTTAGAGATTTTCCTCATCAGCTAGAAACTAAACCCCCGCGCTTGCTGCCAGGGAAAAGGGGTGAAGATGCCATTTCTAAAGTGTGTGAAGACTTTGTGGTTCGTTTCACAGCAATGTTTGTTGAACTTTTACGGCAGGCTTTCAGAGGGAGCAAGACCAAGCTGTGTAAGTCATGATTTGCTAAACACTGCCTCCTAATCCTTCCTAGTTTTTGTTTATTCGTGCCTGCCTTGCTGTGGGATTTGCAGTGTTAGCTCATGGAAAAGAGGGGAAAGGAGGAGAGGGGGAAAGAGGAGAGGGGAAAAGAGGAGAGGTGGACTGAGGAGAGGGGAAAAGAGGAGAGGGAGAGGAGGAGAGGGAGAGGAGAAGTGCGAGAGGAGGAGAGGGGAAAGGATGAGGAAGAAAGGAGAGGGGAAAGGAGGAGGGGGAAAGGAGGAGGGGGAAAGGAGGAGAGGGGGAAAGAGGAGAGGGGGAAAGAGGAGAGGGGGAAAGAGGAGAGGGGGAAAGAGGAGAGGGGGAAAGAGGAGAGGGGGAAAGAGGAGAGGGGAGAGGAGGAGAGGGAGAGGAGAAGTGGGAGAGGAGGAGAGGGGAAAGGAGGAGGGGGAAAGGAGAGGGGAAAGGAGGAGGGGGAAAGGAGAGGGGAAAGGAGGAGAGGGGAAAGGAGGAGAGGGGAAAGGAGGAGAGGGGAAAGGAGGAGAGGGGAAAGGAGGAGAGGGGAAAGGAGGAGAGGGGAAAGGAGGAGAGGGGAAAGGAGGAGAGGGGAAAGGAGGAGAGGGGAAAGGAGGAGAGGGGAAAGGAGGAGAGGGGAAAGGAGGAGAGGGGAAAGGAGGAGAGGGGAAAGGAGGAGAGGGGAAAGGAGGAGAGGGGAAAGGAGGAGAGGGGAAAAGAGGAGAGGGGAAAGGAGGAGAGGGGAAAGGAGGAGAGGGGAAAGGAGGAGAGGGGAAAGGAGGAGAGGGGAAAGGAGGAGAGGGGAAAGGAGGAGAGGGGAAAGGAGGAGAGGGGAAAAGAGGAGAGGGGAAAGAAGGAGAGGGGAAAGGAGGAGAGGAGAAAGGGAAAAGAAGAGAAAGAGAAAATCCCAGCAGATAGAGGGATGAAGCACTGCTCAGAAGCAGGTTTGGATATTTCTGTCAGGAGGATCTTGCTTCACTTCTGGTGGAAACCTAAATGCATAGAGAATGGGGGAAAGGAGCAGAAACAGGAGATCTGCTTCTCATGTGCAGGCATGTGAGACCCAGGAGGCCAAGCTCTGCACTCAGGATGACCTTGAAATCAGAGGTAGAGCCAGGGGAGGCAATGTGGGGCCTGCTGTGCCTTTCTTCTGAGAGCTCAGCACACCCCTGCCCACTGCTTCTGAGAGCCAAAGCCGCACTCAAGTAGAGACCATCTAGCTTCAGGTACCCATGGGCACCTCCAAGCCATGTCCCATCAAGAAGGAGCCTGTAAGCCACGCTAGAAGCGTTCCCACGAGCTGCACCTCCTGCCTCGTGGGGTTGTTTCAAAGGTTGCTTTCATTCTCCATCTCTCCAGCCTGAGCTGACTGATAAAGGAGCTTTCATTTTTTTCTCACCTGCTCTGAAACAGGATCTGTCAGTTGTGAGAGGCCCTTCTGTCAGAGGGGGACGTCTCCTTTTGCTTTGTTTCCTGTTGGCTCTCACTAGCCATAGCCTTGGTGGAACTGGTGGAGGGAGCTGCAGAGCTGCAGTGGGTGGGGAAGTCCCATCCCAGTGGGGGGGAGCAGACCTGGAGGGGTGGCAAACAAGGCAGCGAGTGTGTTGAAGCCTTACCAACACTATCCCGGGCCAGGTGATCCTGTCAGTGACAGATCTGAACCTCTGCTACTGCTGAGGAGGCTGAGGGTGGAGGGAGAGGAAAGCCAAAGCCTGTGGTGCATAATGAAGACCTTATGTGCTGAAAACTCACACTGGATATGCCATAGACCGAGATGCTGACAGCCATGACCTGGGGCTTCGCAGCAAAAAGTCTTGAAGAGAAAACACTTTGCCTTTGGAAACACCAGCACGGAGCCAGCCTGGGCCAGCAGAGATTGGGGCTGCTCTGTGTTGACTTCCATGGGGAAACTAAAGAAGAAATAGGGTTGTGAGGGCTTTTTGGTGGTGGTGGGGTGGTGGTGTAGGGGGGTGTTGTTTGAGTGTTTTTATTTGGTTGGTTTGACTTTAGTCTGTTGCTCAGCTGTTGAGTGTGCAGAACAAAGACCAGAGCATCACAGAGCATCTGTGATCCTCAGCCTGTCATGGGCTTGGGGGCTGGGTACATGAATTAATGCAAGCCTGCTCTATTCTGGGCACTTTGGTTTCTTCATCACAAGTCTTTGTAGCTCTTGGGAAGCCAAATATCAATTACTATTTGTTGGGATTTGGTTTAAGCAAGAGGGGACATGGGTCCCAGGAACACCTGTGCAATTTAGGCCTTGAAGGATTCTCTGTTGATAATAGGCAATGGAGTAGGAGCTGTGGGGAAGTGCTGATTGCTTTGGTATGCTGAGGTCAAGCTGCCCCTGAGAAGAGGCAAACAAGATAAGGAGGAGGCAAGATCTGGGAAAAAGAGCAATGAGACTGAGTAGAAAAAATCCACAGAGTAGTGAAACCTCATGAAGTTCAATAAGAGCAAGGGCAGGGTCCTGCATCTGGGTCGAGGCAATCCCAGGCCCAAATGCAGGCTGGGCAGTGACTGGCTGGAAAGCAGCCCTGAGGAGAGAGACTTGGGGGTGCTGGTGGAGGAGAAGCTCACCAGGAGCTCTCAGTGTGCACTTGCAGCCCAGAAAGCCAATCAGCTCCTGGGCTGCATCAGGAGAAGTGTGGCCAGCAGGGCAAGGGAGGTGATCCTCCCCCTCTGCTCAGCTCTGGGGAGACCCCACCTGGAGTCCTGCCTCCAGTTCTGGAGCCCCTATTACAAGAGGGATGTGGAGGTGCTGGAAGGTGTCCAGAGAAGGGCCAGGAGGATGAGCAGAGGGCTGGAGCTGCTGTCCTGTGAGGACAGACTGAAGGAGTTGGGGCTGTTCAGTCTGGAGAAGAGAAGGCTCCGAGGTGACCTCATTGTGGCCTTCCAGTATCTGAAGGGGGCTACAGGAAGGCTGGGGAGGAACTTCTCAGGATCTCAGGGAGTGATAGGACTAGGGGGAATGGAATGAAGCTGGAGGGGGGGAGATTCAGGCTGGAGGTGAGGAGGAAGTTCTTCCCCATGAGAGTGGTGAAGCCCTGGAATGGGTTGTCCAGGGAGGTGGTTGGGGCCCTGTCCCTGGAGGTGTTTAAGCCCTGGCTGGATGAGGCTCTGGCCAGGCTGATCTAGTGTGGGGTGTCCCTGCCCATGGCAAGGGGGTTGGAACTAGATGATCCTTGTGGTCCCTTCCAACCCTGACTGATACTATGATACTATGATGTAACCTTTTAGAGAGAAACCAATAGTATGTGTTAAAATTAACTATGCATAAGATAAGACTACAAACAATGAAGTGTGGAACAATAAAGTTGGGTGATTACTGTCACTCATATTGAGTGCTGTCGTCCCTGTCTCCGTTCTCATCAACTATTATTAACTAAAGTCACCTGATGTTATTTTTCAGCTTGGTCAGTCTGTCAGGCCTCAGGAAAAGTCACAGTCCTGCAAATCCCTCCTTTCCATTGAAAAATGCATTTTGCCTACACAAGTTACTGTGAAAAATGATGTGGTGAGACTCCACAAACAGGACAGAAGCGTGTTCTGTAGCTGATAAGCAAGGGAGAAAGGACTCCAGCTGTTTCTTCCTGAGATGCTTTGAAGCAGCAGGGATAGACTCAAACCCATGTATAATTCATTACTTGAGACCCAACAGTACCTTGCAACTGCTGTTGAGACCCATTTGGGGGTATGTGTTCCCGATTACAACACAGGATGATGTTACCATTTCGATGGAGAGGGTCCAAAGGGAGGCCACAGAAATGATTAGAGGGCTGGAGCACCTCTTTTGTAGGGACAGGCAGTGAGAGCTGGAGCTGCTCAGCCTGGAGAAGAGAAGGCTCCAGGCAGACCATAGAGCAGCCTTCCAGTACCTGAAAGAGCTCACAAGAAAGGACTGTTTACAAAGGCATGTGCTGACAGGACAAGAGGCAATCATTTGAAACCAGAGCAGGGTAGATTTAGATTGGACATGAGGAAGAAGTTCTTTCCTATCAGGGTGGTGAGACACTGAAACAGGTTACCCAGAGAAGTTGTGGACACCTCACATCTCAAAGTTTAGCCTGGAGAAGAGGAGGCTCAGGGGAGACCTTGCTGGCTACAACTACCTGAAGGGAGGTTGTATCCAGGTGGGGGTTGGTCTCTTCTCCCAGGCACCCAGCACCACAACAAGAGGACACAGTCTCAAGCTGTGCCAGGGTAAGTTTAGGCTGGAGGTGAAGAGAAAGTTCTTCACAGAGAGAGTTGTTAGCCACTGGAATGTGCTGCCCAGGGAGGTGGTGGAGTCCCCATCCCTGGAAGTGTTCAAGAGGGGGACTGGATGTGGCACTTGGTGCCATGGTTTAGTCATGAGGTCTGTGATGCCAGGTTGGACTTGATGACCTTTGAGGTCTCTTCCAACCTTGGTGATTCTGAGATCAGGCTGCATCAGCAACCCGGTCTAGAAGGAGGTGTCCCTGCCCATGGCAGAGGAATTGGAACTAGGTGATCTTTAATGTCCATTCCAAGTCAAGCAATTCTGTGATTCTACAGAGGCACTTTCCTTATGCATGGCTCTGCCATTGGTTCCTCAGACCCTCCCCTTTCTTCTAAACACTTATTAGCAGCACACCACAAAAGCACAAGCTTTTATTTTGTTCACAAGCTTTTATTTTATTCCAATCAAATGAGATCCAGGATGAAAGACAGAACTCTGTACTTAGAAATGAGGAGCAGGATGCAATTATACTTTTATTCAAACTAAATCCCATTTTAGGCTGTTCAAACCCTTTTGACAATTCCTGAAACAGCACAGACAAGAAGTTAAAATCTGGATTAGACTCCACCTTTTTTTAATAGAGATTTTTATTCAAGGCATGATGGAGCTCTGAGCAACCTGATCCAGTTGGGCAACAAAGCTGGGGAGGGGTTTGGAGCACAGCCCTATGAGGAGAGGCTGAGGGAGCTGGGGTTGCTTAGCCTGGAGAAGAGGAGGCTCAGGGCAGACCTTATTGCTGTCTACAGCTCCCTGAAGGGAGGTTGCAGCCAGGTGGGGGTTGGTCTCTTCTCCCAGACACCCAGCACCAGAACAAGAGGACACAGTCTCAAGCTGCACCAGGGGAGGTTTAGGCTGGAGGTGAGGAGAAAGTTCTCCATGGAAAGAGAGATTGGCCATTGGAATGTGCTGCCCAGGGAGGTGGTGGAGTCACCACCACTGGAGGTGTTTAGGAAGAGACTGGATGGGGTGATTGGTGCCATGGTTTAGTTGATTAGATGGTGTTGGGTTGGACTCTATGATCTCAAAGGTCTTTTCCAACCTGGTTAATTCTATTCTATGTTCTTGCTTACTGCAGGGGGCTTGGACTAACTGACCTTTAAAAGTCCTTTCCAACCCAATGCATTCTGTGTTCCAATCTCTTTCATTCAGGGGATCAGAAGCAAGCAATGGGAAACATTTGTTCTCAGCTCATTTTTGCTGTGTTGTTGCTTATGAGCCACTAGGAGAGATTTCTCTACTGCCCACACTCTATTCTTACAAGACAAAGGGCTAAATGCAGAGTAAACACCAAGAACAGAACTCTCCAGCTTATATCATGAAGTGTGTGCAATAAACCACCCCCACCACCTCTCAGCACTGCAATTTTGTATTATAGTCTTCAAAACACTCTCTTGCACAAATTATATGCCAAGTCATGCTCTCTCCAACCTAATTGCTTCCATGACAAAACCCAGGGCAATCTCCAAAACCATGATCCTGTCTACTCAGACCACGATGCTGCAGCCTGTTGAAATCCCTCCTGTGAAACCACTGATGACCTGACAAGCAAAAGAGACAGCTCAGTGCCATTTGTTTCAGCTTTTCCTTCCTGTTTTCTGCTGTGCACAAGGCAAATCAGATGCACTTACATCATCATTTTGCATACCTGCATGCAAGCAGCCGTTTAGGGTTTTCAGTGTTAGCATACTCTTGATTCAAGAAATCTGGGGAGGGACTCTTTAAGGTGTTAGGGAGTGATAGGACTGGGGGCAATGGAAAAAGGGACCTCAAATATCATCCAGTTCCAAGCCCTCTGCCATGGGCAGGGACACCTCACACTGCAGCAGGTTGCTCACAGCCACATCCAGCCTGGCTGCAAACACCTCCAGCCAGGAGGCTTCCACCACCTCCCTGGGCAACCTGTGCCAGGCTCTCACGATCCTCACAGGGAAGAGCTTCTTCCTAACATCCAATCCGATCTAACCATTTCTAGTTTTGCTCCATCCCCCCCCAGTCCTATCTCTCCCTGACATCTTAAAGTGTCCCTCCCCAGCTTCCTTGTAGCCCCCTTCAGATACTGGAAGGCCACAATAAGGTGTCCTTGGAGCCTTCTCTTCTCCAGACTGAACAGCCCAGCTCTGTCTCCATAGGAGAGCAGCTCCAGCCCTCTGCTCATCCTCTGGACACCTTCCAGCACGTATTGTGCTAACTAGATCAGAATACTACGAGATTCATGTCTGAGACAATATGTTATGGCACCAAGTTTTCAGAGTGGAAAACAGGCAAAGAGTTGCCAAGGTGGAAACAATGCAACACAGTGACTTCTTTACTACTGTGTCCAGTTCTGGGCCCCTCAGTTTAAGAAGGACATTGAGACACTTGAAGGTGTCTGGAGAAGGGCAACGAGACTGGGGAGGGGTCTGGAGCACAGCCCTGTGAGGAGAGGCTGAGGGAGCTGGGGTTGCGTAGCCTGGAGAGGAGGAGGCTCAGGGGAGACCTCATTGCCCTCTACAACTACCTGAAGGGAGGTTGTAGCCAGGAGGAGGTTGGTCTCTTCTCCCAGGCAACCAGCACCAGAACAAGAGGACACAGTCTCAAACTGCACCAGGGCAAGTTTAGGCTGGAGATGAGGAAATTCTTCACTGAGAGAGCTGTTGGCCACTGGAATGTGCTGCCCAGGAAGGTGGTGGAGTCCCCATCCCTGGAGGTGTTCAAGAGGGGATTGGATGTGGCACTTGGTGCCATGGTCTAGTCATGAGGTCTGTGGTGCCAGGTTGGACTCAATGATCTTTGAGGTCTCTTCCAACCTTAGTGATACTGTGATACCTTTTCCTTGCTGCATTCCTACCATCCAGCTCTTCCTGGTGACATCTCTCTTGGCTCAGCAGACACCTTGCCATTGCACAGTGCCATCACCTTATGCTGTGTAACTGAAAGGAAGCAAACCACCACCACCCAACATATACTCAACTCAGCAACACCCTGTTTACAGGAGAAGCAGCTTTAATTTCAGCACTTTCAACTTGAAGTGCTATTTGGAAACATTCAGCCCATAAAAAGTCTTCCAGTTCACGCTTTGACCTCGTGCTGACCCTGAACATTTTGTTAACAAAGTGCCCTGCTAATGTTTGGAACCAAAAGAACTAATGCACTTGGGGCTGGCCCTGTTGCCAAAGTGGTGCTTGCTCCTAAAAAGGGAAAGTTTTCAATTCTATTTTCAAAAGCAATGCCTTGCTCCTCTCACTATATATGGAGAGGTCATCAATCAGTCCTGGAAGCGGAGTGTGCGCCGCGGAGCATCTTCAGCAGCTTCTGCGCATCTCACCAGGCAGGGGAAGCCTTTGGCAAAGTCTGTTTCACCTCTGCTACCTTGAGTGGCTGTGAATAGCATAGAATAGAATTAAACAGGTTGGAAAAGACCTTTGAGATTAAGTCCAACCTGTCACCCAACAGCATCTAATCAACTAAACCATGGCACCAAGCACCCCATCCAGTCTCCTCCTACACACCTCCGGTGATGGTGACTCCACCACCTCCCTGGCTGGAGGTGAGGAGAAAGTTCTTCCCAGAGAGAGTTTTTAGCCATTGGAATGTGCTGCCCAGGGGGGTGGTGGAGTTACATGCCTGGAGGTGTTCAAGAGGGGATTGGATGAGGCACTTGGAGCCATGGTTTAGTCATGAGGTCTGTGGTGCCAGGTTGGACTTGATGATCTTTGAGGTCTCTCCCAACCTTGGTGATTCTGTGAAGCAGTCATGTTAACTCCCTTTTGTTTGCTATGGAGCCCAGCAACCATTCTGTGTTGTTTCTATTCTCCCATCTAACTTACTGCTGTCTCCTTCGTGTGGGAATAAGCAGCACTTCTAGGTCCTCTCAGAAGTGCATTCTAGGAACTCAGAGCAGTCACAGTTGATTGGCTTCATATGCAAAAGGGGATTTTACAAGCAGAAGAGTTCTCATGGAAGAAAATATCAATCAAGGAGACAGGATGCGGGGGGGGGGGGGAAGAGAAGTGAGAGGAGGATAATAAATAGGAGGTTTTGTGGCTTCCTAAAACACTGCCAGCTAAATGTAGGACCGCAGAGACCTCATCAAAATTAGCAGTCAACATGATGTGAGTGTGTAGGATAAAAATCTGGTTTGCTGGTGAGGAAAAGACGACCATTGTAACTTCTTTAGCTACAGGATATTGTTTCTGACACTTCGTCAGCATGTTCTTATTAATACGCGGGCCGGGGATTATTTGTGTCAGAATTGTCGCTTCCCAGCTGACTTTGGCCTCTCAGTAATCTGCAGGCTTACACAGCTCTGTTTATTTTGGGGTTCAAGCTTGATTCTATGCCAGGGTGGAATTGGCAGATCAACAGAAGGAACACAAACCCTCTACCGAGCTCCAACGCTTGGGCTCGGGTTCCTGGGTTCAGAGCATTTCAAGGGGGGAAGGCTGATGATGGCCAAGGGACAGGTCACCTTCCCAGAAGAAAGGAGGAAATTGATACACAGAGCAGGGAAGGGGCTTTGGAGAAGCCTTTACCCACTTGTGCAGTACTCCATTCCTTGAAGAGATTACACTGCATGTCTGAAAGTCCAGCTATTTAAAATGCTTACATTAAATGCAGGCTATCAAAAGGGGGGAAATATAACTTCCCTTTTCAAGAAGGGAAAGAGGGGTGACCCAGGGAGATAGAGGCCGCTGAGTCTCACCTCTGTGCCTGTGCAGATCCTCCTGGAGGCACTGCTGAGGCAGAAGAATAACAAAGAGGTGGTTGATAAAATTGTTTTCGTTGGAAAAGACCTCTAAGATCATCAAGTCCAACAGTTAACCCAACCCCATGATGCCCACTAGACCTTGTTCCAAAGTGCCATGTCTACATGAACACCTTCAGGGAGGAGGATTCAACCACCTCCCTGGGCAGCCTGTTCTGACCCCTGACCACTCTTGCAGCACAGAAGTTTCTCCTAATATCCAACCTAACCCTCCCCTGGTGCAACTTGAGGCCATTTCCTCTCATCCTATCACTTGTTAATAGAGAGAAGAGATCAACACCCACCTGACTCCAACATTTTTTTCCTGGGGAGTTGGGCACAATCAGCATGGCTTCACCAAGGGCAAATCCTGCCTTGACAAACCTGGTGGCCTTCTATGGCAAGGTCACAACGTTAATAGATGAAGGCTGAGCAGCTGACATCATTTACCTGGACCTGAGCAAAGCCTTCAACACTGTCCAGCACCACATCCTCGTCTCCAAGCTGATGCAGGATGGGTTCCATGGATGGACAATTCAGTGGATACAGAACTGGCTAGAGGGCTGCACCCAAAGAGTGGCTGCCAATGGGTCCATGGCCAAGTGGAGTCCCTCAGGGATCAGCACTAGGACCAGCCTTGTTTAACATCTTTGTTGGTGACAGTGGCATTGAGTGCACCCTCAGCAGGTTTGCTGAGGACACCAAGCTGTGTGGTGCAGCAGACAGGCTGGAGGGAAGGGAGGCCATCCAGAGGGACCTGGACAGGCTGTAGAGCTGGGGCCATGAGAACCTCATGGGGTTCAACAAGACCAAGTTGGGTTGCAGCTGGGTTGAGGCAATCCTAAGCACCAATATAGGCTGGGCAGGAAATGACTTGAAAGCAGCCCTGAAGAAAAGGAATTGGGGGTGCTGGAGGATGAGAAGCTCAACAGGAACCAGTAGTGTGCACTTGCAGCCCAGAGGGCCAAGCAGAGCCTGGGCTGCATCAAGAGGAGCATAGCCAGCAGGGCCAGGGAGGTGATTCTCCCCCTCCATGACCCCACCTGGAGCACTGTGTCCAGTTCTGGAGTTTCTATTACAGGAAGGATCTGGAGGTGCTGGAAGGTGTCTAGAGAAGGGCCATGAGGATGAGCAGAGGGCTGGAGTACCTCTGCTATAGAGACAGACTGAGAGCTGGGGCTGTTCAGTCTGGAGAGGAGAAGGCTCCCAAGAGACCTCATTGTGGCCTTGCAGTATCTGAAGGGGGCTACAAGAAAGCTGGTGAGGGGCTTTTGAGAGTGTTAAATGATTTAAGCACAGATCTAAGAATTTCCAATGCAGCAAGTCAAATTGGAAGTAAAGGTGCTGCAAGCTGCAGGGGATTCTGTGGCAGGTTAGCTGGGGACTCACAACTTGCTTCTCTGTTTGGTATCTTCCCAGATGCTCCTCCTACCTAACCAGGGCACCACCAGGCCTATGTCACCCCCCACCACCTCACTTCACCCTGCCCAAGCAGCTCCCGCTCCCTCTACACCATCCTCCACCCTGCCTAAACAGTTCCTGCTCCACCACCTCCATTTTTGCAGCCATCTCAGAGCCAGGGGCAAGACCCTCAACCAGCCAAGATAACACCCAGAGGAGCTCAGCCCCAGCAAGGAGCCCCAGCCAGCACCCGTGGATGATATTGGAGTAGTTATCAATCATAGCCCTAACAACCGGGGGGCCACCAGGCCCCCCGGCCTTTGTTGTCACCACCACCATCACCCAGTGTGCACCAGGGGCACTCACCAGAGATGAGAGGAGGATCCTCCAGCCCAGATGGGCTCAGCTTAGGGCTCCTGCCTTTCCTGGGGGAGATTAAATAGGGGAGTGGGTGGGGAGGACAAAGTGGCCACACCTGGGGTGGGAGAAGACCACAATAGAGCCCAGGTGCTCTGGGATTTGAGGGGGAAAAGGGCAGAATGGGGCAGGTGGGTGGGAAAAGGTGCAGGTGGGGTGGAAAAGGGGCAGATGTGGTGGGAAAGGGGAGGTGGTGGTGAAAGAAGGGGATTTAAAAGTAACTTTGTTTTGCATAAATCTTTCATAATATACAACTGCAGGTCATGGTTTGCTCTGCCTCCATGCAAAAAGAACAAAGGCACCAATGCTTCATAACAACAACGCACAGTGGTGGCTGGTACAATGAAATCCTGCCCTAATTACCCTTTTCCTTGGTGGGGAAAATCTGTGCTTTGCAGATCAAGACAACAAGTCTTAACAACAACAAAAAAAGCTCTTCAAGAGCGATTTTTTTCCCCCTGGATACCAGCAGACAACACCAGGATGATTGAGGGACTGGAGAATGTGCCCTGTGAGGAGGGGATGAGAGCCCTGGGGCTTTTTTGGTCTGGAAGTGAGAAGACTGAGAGGGGATTTAATCAATGTTGATAAATATCTGAGGGCTGGGGGTCAAGGGGGAGGGGACAGGCTCTGCTCACTTACACCCTGGGCTAGGACAAGGGGCAATGGATATCAACTCCAGCACAGGAGGTTCCACCCCAACATGAGGTGGAACTTCTTCACTGTGAGGGTCACAGAGGACTGGAACAGGCTGCCCAGAGAGGTTGTGGAGTCTCCTTCTCTGGAGACTTTCAGAACTCATCTGGATGTGTTCCTGTGTGACCTGAGCTAGATTCTATGGTCCTGCTCTGGCAGGGGGGGTTGGACTCCATGATCTCCTGAGGTCCCTTCCAACCCCTAACATCCTGTGAGCCTGTGAATATCATGAGTTACAGTAGGCAGATATAAAGCTGTAGGAGGACAATTAAATGTGGGTTAGATTTAAAGACATAAAGCTGTAGGCGAACAGTTAAATGTGGTTTGGATTTAAAGACATAAAGCTGTAGGAGAACAATTAAATGTGGTTTGGATTTAAAGATATAAAGCTGTTGGAGAACAATTAGATGTGGTTTAGATTTAAGCTGATCTCTATTTACCAAGGTTTGGGGGAAATCATCTTCAGTGAGCAGTGTTTCAGGGCCAATCTAGGTGATGGACAGCAGGAAAGTCCTTATTAAACCTGCAGGCAACAGAAAGTGTGGAGCTTCAGACATGCCAGAGAGCTCAGAATGATCCTGAGAACTGAAGCTACATTGGGGGGGGGGGGGGGGGGGGGGGGGAAGGGGGAAATAGGATCACATCCCACAAGTAAGAGCACAAAGTACTACAACTAGCCAGGAGGAATCAGCTTCTCAGATGCAGGAGGGAGAGCAAGTGGTTAGGTGGACAAGAATGGAAGGGGATCTCACGGTTATAAAGCACTGCTGGCCGAGTATAAATCAGCCATTTCTCCCTGCTCTGCACAAGCCAAAGACTAAGCTAGGATTTATAAACAGGAGAAAAGACATGCAGAAGCCTCTGTTCTGCTCAGAAAATACAACCTGCAATGCTGCTCTGGACAGCTTTCGTGTCTCAGTCCGCCCTAGCTCTATTTCCTAGGATGATTGCTACTCTAGACTTTGCAATACCTTCTTCAGAGGACATGGAGACAGCCCTCATGGGTGATGATACCTGAAGGGGGCTACAGGAAAGCTGGGAATAGAATAGAATAGAATAGAATAGAATAGAATAGAATAGAATAGAATAGAATAGAATAGAATAGAATAGACCAGATTGGAAGAGACCTTCGAGATCATCAAGTCCAACCTATCACCTAACACCACCTAATCAACTGAACCATGCAACCAAGCACCCTATCAAGTCTCCTCCTAAACACCTCCAATGATGGTGACTCCACCACCTCCCTGGGCAGCACATCCCAATGGGCAATCACTCCCTCTGTGTAGAATTTCTTCCTAACTTTCAGCCTAAACCTCCCCTGGTGCAGCTTGAGACTGTGTCCTCTTGTTCTGGTGCTGGCTGCCTGGGAGAAGAGACCAACCCCCTCCTGGCTACAACCTCCCTTCAGGGAGTTGTAGAGAGCAGTAAGGTCTCCCCTGAGCCTCCTCTTCTCCAGGCTAAGCAACCCCAGCTCCCTCAGCCCCTCCTCACAGGGCTTGTATTCCAAACCCCTCCCCAGCCTTGTTGCCCTTCTCTGGACACCTTCCAGCAAGTCAACCTCCTTCCTAAACTGAGGGGCCCAGAACTGGACACAGGACTCGAGGTGCAGCCTAACCAGTGCAGTGTACAGGGGCAGAACGACCTCCCTGCTCCTGCTGGCCACACTGTTTCTGTTATGCAAAGGATTGTAGTGATAGGACATGGCTTTGAGCTGGAAGAGGGGAGATTTAGACTGGAGATGAGGAAGAAATTCTTGACAGAAAGGGTGGTGGGAGACAGGAACAGATTGCCTGGAAAAATTGTGGATGCCTTCTCCCTGGAAGTATTCAAGGCTGTCCAGGCTGGACAGGACCTTGAGGAACCTTGTCTAGTGGGAGGTATCCTTGCCCATGTCAGGGTTTTGGAACTAGATAATCTTTAAGGTCTCTTCCAGCTACAACCATTCTACAATGTGTGGGCTGAGTGGAGCTTCTGCGGTTCCACCATGGCTCTGCTGTACGCAGTGCCCCACGCAGGGCCCTGGGCTGCTCATTTTGCACAGCTTCTTTTGCCATTTTCCTCTGAGGAGGTGGGCTCCAACCCCACATCTGACAATAGTTCTGAAGTGTTGCCCTTCTGAATGTCTCCCACCCTCTAGGCTCACCTCCAAGGCCCTCAGATGGTCAAAAGCCACATCAAATTCACATTGTCTGTACCTCCGCAGCACCGCCAGCCCAAACATCCGTGGGGTGGGAGGGAAGGCATAAAGGTCAGGTCTCTGAGTATTGTACATAACTTACTGGAGCTTTTGAATTCATGATTTTACTTGAGTTCAGGCCAGTCAGTAAACATCCTTCCTCTGAAAACCATCATGCACAGCCATTGACACCTCACATTTTCCTCTGCCCGCTGTTAAAACTCTGCCTTAGATTTTGCCTTCTCTCATTTGTAGCTGATGAGAACGAAGACATTGGACTGAGTGTGACTCGATTTGACTTGATCTGACTTAATTTTTCATCATTCTGACAGCAGAAACTGGTTAGTCACACATGAATTAGCACAGACTGCATGGGGAAAGGCACTGGGAGGAAAAGCAGCCACTGCTGAAGTCCTCTATTCCTCGGTGCCTACAAAAGACTCCAAAACTTTGATATTTCTGTTGCAAGCTCGTAACACTGGTTTCAGTTCCACCCTCCAGACAACACACCACCTCCCTCAAGTGGTCAGTGAAATGAGGATTGTTTTCTCTGCTTCAAGGGCTGGGTTTGGGCACTGCCCAAAGAATGTGTCGGAGAGCACAGATTTTAAAGGCAATGTGAATAGATAAAGTTTAAACCATTCTGCAGATGAAAAAACACCAACCAGGAATGGCAGGAATGAGATAACTATCCCAGGCACTAGGGGTGTCCCCCAGGGATCAGTGCTGGGCCTCATCCTGTTCAATATCTTTATTGATGATCTGGATGAGGGCATTGAGTCCATCAGCAGTAAATTTGCAGATGACACCAAGCTGAGGGCAGGAGTTGATCTGTTAGAGGGTTGGAGAGCTCTGCAGAGAGACCTTGCCAGGCTGGACAGATGGGCAGAATCCAAGGGCATGAGATTGAACACATCTAAGGGCCAGGTTCTACAATTTGGCCACAACAACCCCATGTAGTGCTACAGGCTGGGGTCAGAGTGGCTGAGAGCAGCCAGGCAGAAAGGGACCTGGGGGTAGTGGCTGACAGCAGGTGAACATGAGCCAGCAGTGTGCCCAGGTGGCCAAGAGGGCCAATGGCATCCTGGCCTGCATCAGGAACAGTGTGGACAGGAGGAGCAGGGAAGTCTTTCTGCCCCTGCACACTGCACTGGTCAGGGCACACCTTGAGTCCTGTGTCCAGTTCTGGGCTCCTCAATTTAGGAAAGTTGTTGAGTTTCTGGAAGGTGTCCAGAGAAGGGCAAGGAGGCTGGGGAGGGGTCTGGAACACAGCCCTATGAGGAGAGGCTGAGGGAGCTGGGGTTGCTTAGCCTGGAGAAGAGGAGGCTCAGGGGAGACCTACTTGCTACATACAACTCCCTGAAGGGAGGTTGTAGCCAGGTGGGGGTTGGTCTCTTCTCCCAGGCAACCAGCACCAGAACAAGAGAACACAGTCTCAAGCTGTGCCAGGGGAGGTTTAGACTGGAGGTTAGGAAGAAAGTCTTCATAGAGAGAGTGATTGGCCATTGGAATGTGCTGCCCAGGGAGGTGGTGGATTCAACATCCCTGGAGGTGTTTAGGAGGAGACTGGATGGGGTGCTTGGTGCCATGGTTTAGTAGTCATGAGGTGGTGTTGGGTGATAGGTTGGATGTGATGATCTTGAAGGTCTCTTCCAACCTGGTCTATTCTATTCTATTCTATTCTATTCTATTCTATTCTATTCTATTCTATTCTATTCTATTCTTTGCTGGCATAATTTGGGTACTGTAGGCTTTTGATGAGAAGAAAACTGAAACAGCTGCTGGGCTCCAATAGCTTTCTGCCTGTGGTTCCAGGCATTTGGTGGCGGTGGTGGGGACTGCATGAGAAGATCAGCTAAGCAAAACAGCATCACATTTGGAAAAGCAGCACTGCTAATTCTGATGGCTTCCTCAAAGCCTTGTTGGAATAACTACAGTTTCCTTCTTTTCCCCATTTAGAAAGAGCTCTGCTGTGATTTGCTGCCTAAGAACGTGCTTGCAGAACGCACAGGAAGAAGGCAGGGGAAGCGCTCACGGCGGCTCAGCCCAGACTGACATTGATTACAAAAGCAGCAGAAACGGTGGGAAGACAACAAGAGAGAGGAAAGAGAAAGCTTCATACCTCAGGAAGCAACTCAGGCATGGACTGCTAGAGTTCAGGATGAGATTTTGTCATGGAAGAGCATGCTAAAGAAGTGCCTTGCAGTGAGATGTGCGCCTGGCCAGCAGGAGCAGGGAAGTCATTGTGCCCTGTGCTCAGCACTGCTTAGGCCACACCTTGAGTCCTGTGTCCAGTTCTGGGCCCCTCAGTTTAAGAAGGACATTGAGAGACTTGAAGGTGTCCAGAGAAGGGCAACAAAGCTGGGGAGGGATTTGGAACACAGCCCTGTGAGGAGAGGCTGAGGGAGCTGGGATTGCTTAGCCTGGAGAAGAGGAGGCTCAGGGGAGACCTCATTGCTCTCTACAGCTACCCGAAGGAAGGTTGTAGCCAGGAGGGGGTTGGTCTCTTCTCCCAGGCAACCAGGACCAGAACAAGAGGACACAGTCTCAAGCTGTGCCAGGGGAGGTTTAGGCTGGAGGTGAGGAGAATGTTCTTCACAGAAAGAGTTGTTAGCCATTGGAATGTGCTGCTCAGGGAGGTGGTGGAGTCCCCATCCCTGGAGGTGTTCAAGAGGGGATTGGATGTGGCACTTGGAGCCATGGTTTAGCAGTCATGAGGTGTTGGGTGACAGGTTGGACTTGATGATCTTTGAGGTCTTTTCCAACCTTATTGATTCCATGATTCTATGAGTTTGTAGGCTGACAATATCCAGATTGGCAATGGGTAAAGAAATCGCTGCTCACGCAGCCCAGTCCTGCTCTGCTATGCATTCCTGGACACCTGTGGAGTGGTCAATGGCTTGATTTCTAGATGGAGACAGTGCTGAGTACAGGGCAGAATGACTTCCCTGCTCCTGCTGTCCACACTGTTCCTGATCCAGGCCAGGATGCCACTGGCCTTCTTGGCCCCCTGGGCACACTGCAGGCTCATGTTCAGCTGCTGTCAGCCAGTACCCCCAGGTCCCTCTCTGCCTGGCTGCTCTCAGCCACTCTGACCCCAACCTGTAGCACTGCATGGGGTTGTTGTGGCCAAAGTGTAGAACCTGGCCCTTAGATGTGTTCAGTCTCATGCCCTTGGACTCTGCCCATCTGTCCAGCAGTACAGAGGCACAATGACCTCCCTGCTCCTGCTGGCCACACTATTCCTAATGCAGGCCAGGATGCCATTGGCCCTCCTGGCCACCTGGGCACAAATCAAGGCCTAAATCAGTTCCCAGAAGGAGTCAGGAATAAAATTGTGAAGTATGACACATATAGCCAAATATATCACAAGCATTGCTCCTGCTAGGGGCAATGTTCTGTTCTAGGATGCCATTTCTGTGGTGCTTTTTGCTGGGCACAACTGCAGTCAGGTAGCTCCCACCACTTCTTTTTACCTGCTGATTAAAGCAGCAGTACCCAGCCTCCTCCTTGGCATTAATGAAGTGCCAGAGGAAGGAAGCCTTAAGTGTTTCTTTTCCTTTCAGACCATCTAATATCCCACACCACAGCCAGCAGGAAAATGGTAACAAGTTTTCTGAGCAAAAAAAAAACCAGGGGGATAAAAGGTGAGAAAGAAGAAAAAAATGGAACATATTTATCACCAAAATTTGAAGTACAAGGTTCATTTTGCCTGAAGGTGCTGAAAGGATAATGTTCTCTGTACACTTGGAAGAAATATAGATGGTATGAATAAAAAAAGGGAAGAAAGGTCCTTCCTGCCTTGCTGCAGCACCAGGGCTGCTGCTGGGACTCCACAAGAAACAGGCAAATCTGACACTGCACATCTTAGAATCTGAGAATTGTTAGGGTAAGGATCAGCCAGTTCCAACCCCCCTGCCATGGGCAGGGACACCTCACACTACAGCAGGTTGCTCACAGCCACATCCCACTGCTTCCTCTGGGAGATGATTGCAGTGTCTGACTGTGCTCATGGGGAAACATTTCCTTCTGCAGTCCAACGGGAATCTCCCCAGCAGTCACTTGTCCCCATCCCTTCTTGTCTTTCACATGTGAAAAGAGAGTCTCCATCCTTCTGGCAGCCACCCTTTCTGTACTGGTGCATGGCAATAAGGTCTCCCCTTAACTTTCTCCTCTCCAGGCTGAACAAGCCCAGCTCTCTCAGCCTGTCCTCCTATGGCAGGGCTGCCAGGCCTCTGAGCATTCTAGTGGCTCTAAAGCCACAAGACAGGGGAAAAATCATGTCCCAGGTAAGGGACACTGGGGTGGGGATATCTTAGGTAGGTAGATGCCGAAGAACAAGAGATTAAAGCAAGCAAGCAGGCACTAGCTAAGGAGCCATAGAATCATAGAATTGTTAGGATGGAAGGGACCTCAAGGCTCAGCCAGTTCCAAACCCCCAGCCACAGGCAGGAACACCTCACACTACAGCAGGTTGCTCACAGCCACATCCAGCCTGGCTGCAAACACCTCCAGGCAGAAGGCTTCCACTACATCCCTGGGCAACCTGTGCCAGGCTCTCACCATCCTCATGGGGAACAGCTTCTTCCTAACATCCAATCTGAATCTTCCCACTTCTAGTTTTGCTCCATTGCCCCCAGTCCTATCACTCCCTGACACCCTCAACAGTCCCTCCCCAGCTTTCTTGTAGCCCACTTCAGATACTGGAAGGCCACAAGAAGGTCTCCTTGGAGCCTTCTCTTCTGCAGATTGAACAGCCCCAAGTTGCTCAGTCTGTCCTCATAGGAGAGGTGCTCCAGCCCTTTGCTCATCTTGCAGGTGGGGTGACCTGCTGCTGGTTTAAAACAAGCCTGGAGGAGGCACTTGGTACCATCGTTTAGTTGACTAGATGGTGTTGGGTAATAGGTTGCATTTGGTGATCTGAAAGGTCTTTCCCAACCTGGATGATTCTGTGATTCTGTGGTCTCTACATGAAACAGGCAAATGAGACTGTGCACAGCTTGCAGGTGTTGTGACAGAAGTACAGCTGAGGACACCAGCCCTTGGCTCATGCAGATGTGAAGAGATGCAGAGGGAGAAGATAGCCTCAGATAACTCATTTGGCCATCACTGCTAACTTTAGGTAATCAATCTACAGCTACATCCCCAAGGCAGTTGTCTGCTACCTTCCCTTGGTGTACAGCTCCTACCTGGGAGCTGCCTTTCATTCACTCTCGAGTCTGAGAAGCCCCTGGAAAGCAAAGCGATGCTTCGGCACCAGATGCAAGCCAAACCAAACTCCCACCTCTGAATATCCCTGCAGTTTAGAATTGCTTGAAATTTAAACTCACATCCAGGGCCAAATTTGGCTGTTTGAGGTCATCTTTACACATTTCTCTTTCAAACATAGCATTGTCTGATCCCTTCCCCCAGCTTCTTTGTGCTTCAGCCTTCTGGGCCCCGGGCAGATTGGCTTACGAGAGGCTCTGGTGACCTACCGTACACATCCCGTTCCCTCCCCTCCTCGCTTCATAATCTTCCAGAGATGAAATTCAAGATTGCTTGCTAATTGTACCAGGACAGCTTCTCAGACAGATGACTTTCCAAGTAACCTTCTCATTCCACTCATACTCAGGGAATTAAACAGTGTGCCAGAGCCTTATGTGATGACGGATGAAGGCCAACATCACAATTTATGTTGGTGACCTGGCCCACAGATGGAAGCACAGAGGAGGATTCAGCGGGGTGGGGGTTTTTTTTTGGGTGGTGGTGGTGTGTTGTCTTTTTTTCAGCCTTAATCCCCTACTAAAGAGCAGCTCTGCCAAGGTAAACCTGACATTTTAAATGAAGCTGCTTTGCATACGCTGCGTGGAACCTGAGATCCCACTTTTGTGCTGCGGTTTCCTCCTGAAACGCAGCTACTGCCCGACGGAGCAGACGAAGTGTGCAGTCTGGGCTCCCCCTCAGCCAGCAGGCTTTGGGCTGCTGCACCAAAGGGCAGTGGCAAGCAGACCGTGCAAAAGGAGGGAGACAAATGGTATTTGAACATGTCCAGTCCCGAGGCTGAGAAGAGGAGTGAAAAAAAACCCACCCATAAAGGCTGGATCCCGCTTTCCTTCCCCGCCCAGGCAACTCCCAAGCAACAAACTCCAAATTAGGCCCCACGTTTGCAATAACAGCACATTTCCTGGGGCATCAATCATGAATCTGCAGGACTAGGACAGGCAATACATCTCATCATTATGTCCTCAACTCCAACCAAGGCTTTAGCAGTGGGAGCAGTTTCCTCTTTCCCCTCACCGCTGCTGCCTTTGTGCTCTTTCCAAAGCTGAAACACTGACAGCTCTCAAAAGAAGGGGGGGGGGGGGAAAGGAAGAAGGGAAGGATTGCAAGTCACTTAGTGCTCATCATAGCAACCATCTAGCACAAAAAGGTAGTCCCTGCTTAGGAGGGGAGATTCAGACTGGACATGAGGAAGAAGTTCTTCCCCATGAGAGTGGTGAAGCCCTGGAATGGGTTGTCCAGGGAGGTGGATGAGGCCCCAGCCCTGGAGGTGTTTAAGCCCAGGCTGGCTGAGTCTCTGGGCAGCCTGATCTAGTGTGGGGTGTCCCTGCCCATGGCAGAGGGGTTGGAACTAGATGATCCTTGTGGTCCCTTCCAACCCTGACTGATGCTATGATACTAAGTGTACAGGTAGCCAAAATCAATGAGGTTTATCCAAGAGGCTTAAAGGTACTGCACCAAAACCTGGATAGAGCCTTCTGAGTCTCAGTGAAGCAAGAGCAGTGCTGGCTTTTGTCAGCTAAGAGCCCAACAAAACACCTCATGAGCAGAGGATAAAGCTGCACTAGAATAGAATAGAATAGAATAGAATAGAATAGAATAGAATAGAATAGAATAGAATAGAATAGAATAGAATAGAATAGAATAGAATAGAATAGAATAGGTTGGAAGAGACCTTCGAGGTCATTGAGTCCAACCTATCATCCAACACCATCTAATCAACTAAACCATGGCACCAAGCACCTTATCAAGTCTCCTCCTAAACACCTCCAATGATGGTGACTCCACCACCTCCCTGGGCAGCACATCCCAATGGGCAAGCTCTCTTTCTGTGAAGAACTTTCTCCTCACCTGGAACCTAAACCTCCCCTGGCACAGCTTGAGACTGTGTCCTCTTGTTCTGGTGCTGGTTGCCTGGGAGAAGAGACCAACCCCCACCTGGCTACAACCTCCCTTCAGGGAGTTGTAGAGAGCAAGAAGGTCTCCCCTGAGCCTCCTCTTCTCCAGGCTAAGCAACCCCAGCTCCCTCAGCCTCTCCTCACAGGGCTGTGCTCCAGACCTCTCCCCAGTCTTGTTGCCCTTCTCTGGACACCTTCAAGTCTCTCAATGTCCTTCTTAAACTGAGGAGCCCAGAACTGGACACAGGACTCAAGGTGTGGCCTAACCAGTGCTGAGATCTAGTCCAACCCTCCTGCCAGAGCAGGATCACTTATACCAGATTACAGAGGAACATCTCCAGAGAGGGAGACTCCACAACCCCCCTGGGCAGCCTGTTCCAGTGTTCTCTCACCCTCACAGTGAAATAATTCTTCCTCCTGTTTCCATGGAACTTCCTATGCCTCAACTTCCCCCATTGCCCCTTGAGCTGTCATTGGGCACCCCCCAGCAGAGCCTGGCTTCAGCATCCCAGGTGTTTTAGCTTAACCACTGTGACCTCATCACTGCACTCATCCTCTAGCTTCCTCAGTAAATCTGCCCCTGAGCATGTGGATGCAAATGCTGCCTAGCAGGGGGGCACAGTTTTGTGGTCCTTTCAGCAGGGTCAGTTTTAACTTCACATCTCTATGAAGCTAGACACAGCTTCTCTCACACAGCTAAAGCTTTTCTTAATGTACTGGAATCTTCTACTCTTTAAGTAGTTTCCTCCTCCCCTCTCAGAAGAAAGCTATGCAGGTGGTAGAGACTAGCAGCCAGCATCTCCAAGAGGTCTGCTATACTCTTAGTGGAATCAGTGAGTACCTAAATCAGGAGACCTGACTGACCATAAGAGATGGCACTGCTTGCACAGCTGGCACTGAATGGGATGGGCACTATACACAGATGAGAGATACATCTCAGTGAAGTCCAGACACAGAACAAGGAACCATGGACACAAACTGCAGCACAGGAGGTTCCACCTAAACAGAAGGAATAAATTCCTCCCATTGAGGGTGGCAAAGCATTGGACCAGGCTGCCCAGAATCTCCATCTCTGGGGGCACTCCAAACCCACCTGACCATATTCCTGTGTGATTTATTCTGGCTGATCCTTCTCTAGCAGGGGGATTGGACTAGATGACCTTCAGAGGTCACTTCCAACCCCCACCATTCTCTGTGTGACTCTGGAATGCTGGTCTGTGGATATGTGTGTTGAAGAAACATGAGCATCTTCCAGCCTAGTGATCTCCCAGGTAATGTCAGGAGAAGTTAAGACCCTCAGACACTCAGACACAGTGCAATGATCCAGCCAGACTGCTATGAGCGTTTGGTTTCTGCTAATAGAAACCAGATGCTGGTGAGATCTGAACTTCTGAGTTTGCTTAACTCCTTGGAGCATCCTTTCAGGGTAAACACAAGAGATCTTTTCTCACAGCTCTCTTTTCTCTTGCATCAGCCTTACCTCAGCTGAACAGGTGATTTATTGTCCAGTGGGACACATCAGTTACACAGCATCCCTTGAAAGCTTGAAGGGAGGAGGGGAAAGAAAACCAGAGTGCCATTTTTTCCAGGCAAAAGTGCCTTTTTTCCCCTTCATTTGGTCTGATGCAGTGGTTTGCTACTGTCAGCTATGTGTCCATTGATATGTTTAAGCAGACCAGAGCAAAACCCCCACAGTGTTCAGCATAGGAAGATAAATGTAAATTTAATGTACAGCTCATTGAAAATCAGGGTAGGACTTTAGGCAAAGAATAATATAATTGTAGTCTCCCTCGTGATTTATTCACTGCATGAGGAGCAGGTCCCTGGAGAAGTTCTTTAGAGATCACAGGCTCACAGGATGGCAGGGGTTGGAAGGGATCCAAGGAGATCACTGAGTTCAACCCCCCTGCCAAAGCAGGGCCATACAATCTAGCTCAGGTCACACAGGAACACATCCAGACAGGCCTTGAAAGTCTCCAGAGACTCCACAACCTCTCTGGGCAGCCTGTTCCAGTGCTCTGAGACCCTTACAGTAAAGAAGTTCCCCCTTGTTTTGAGGTGGAACCTCCTGTACTGCAGCTTCCATCCATTGCTCCTTGTCCTATCCCAGGGAGCAAGTGAGCAGCGCCTGGCCCCTCCCTCCTGACCCCCAGCCCTCAGATATTTATAGACATTTATTAAATGTCTGTGGTCAGTGGTGACAGGTTGGACTTGATGATCTTTGAGGTCTCTTCCAACCTTGGTGATTCTGTAAATCCCCTCTAAGTCTTCTCATTTCCAGACTCAAAAGCCCCAGGTCCCTCAGCCTCTCCTCACCAGGCAGTGCTCCAGTCCCCTACTCATCCTCACAGCCCTCCACTGGACCCTCTCCAGCAGATCCCTGTCCCTCTTGAACTGGGGAGTCCAAAACTGAACCCAGTACTCAAGAGGAGGTCCCACCAGGGCAGAGCAGAGGGGGAGGAGAGAGAATATACCTGGATAAGAGAAGCCAACATCTGTCCTGTTCCACTTGTGTGAGATAGCACACCACAAACCCCTGGATTCCTACCACCACCCAGAGCAGCTCTGTGGAATTCCACAGCTACAATTAAGTGCTGTGGGTTCTGCCATCACAAATGTGGAACCACTGACTAACTTGTGGTGGTGGTGGTGGTGTTGTTTGACAAAGCACAGGACGTGCTGGAACAGCCCAACCCCCTGAGATGACAAATGTAGGCTAAACATCAGAAGTTAACTATAAAATCAGTTGGGCAGCAAAGCAAACTCTCCCAAAGAGGCAGACACAGCCCACAAGACCTGCAGCTATACAAGAACCAGCAAGGTACCACAGGACATGAACCAGGGCATGGTCCCACAGAGGACCCTCTTCTGGATCACCCAGGTTGATGTTATGGTGGGTTTTTTTTTCTCTCTATCCATTGATAGACCAAATTACAGCCTTGGAAGTCAGTGGGAATTCTGCCCCTGCCTTCCAAGGGAGCAGCAGCCCTGTGACTTGGCTGTGTACAATGTCAATTAAGACCTCCATGAATCACATCACTCTGGCCCTGGCAGCTGAGAGCTGGAGACAGCAGGGTAGGAAAAGAGCAGCTCCAGCAAATGGAAATTATTCTTCTATTGAACTTCCTTTTATTTAAGGAAGATACTCAGCATAACTTACTCCCTTTTCCCCCCACCCCCCTTCTGTGACTAATATCTGTGTGCTGAGACTAAAGGGGGTTGCTAACATCTTGTTTACTTTTCCCCTCTCTCTGCAGGTTTGACCCTGGGAGATGTGCTCACCACAGATAAAACTCATTCCTACACAGAAAGGGTTGTGCTCTTCAGGGGTCATTCAAGTCCTCACTTCAGCTCTGACACTTCATTTGGGCTTTGGCTAGTGGCACAGCCCTTTGAACAGGGCATGGAGAAGCCTCTCAGAAGTGCTTCTGTGAGCTTCAGTGATGCCAGTGGAGCTGCCCAATTGTGCAGATTGGAAACAGATCTCTGCCCTCATAGTGTCTGTGTGTTGTGAGCACCCAGCTGGTTGGAAACTTACCACTGAATGTGGCTGCTTGCATTACAGACTCTGTGCACTGAAGTATGTTCTACATAAATAGCCCTGCACCAGGGCGGGGGCAAGCCTTGATATCAATACACGCTGAGGGACAGTGAAATTGAGAGCAGCCCTGTGGGAAAGGGCTGGGGATACTGCTGGATGAGAAGCCAACAATGTGCATTTGCAGCCCATGAGGCCAAGGGCGTCCTGTGATGCATCAAAAGTGAGGCCAGCAGGTCAAGAGGGGTGATTCTGCCACTGCTCTGGTGAGATCTCACCTGGAGTAGAATCAGAGAATTGTCAGGGTTGGAAGGGACCTCAAGGCTCAGCCAGTTCCAATCCTCCTGCCATGGGCAGGGACACCTCACACTACAGCAGGTTGCTCACAGCCACATCCAGCCTGGCCTTAGAAACCAGTAGTGTGTCCAGCTCTTGAGCCCTCAACACAAGAGAGACATGAGCATGCTGGAGCAGGTCCAGAGAGCCACAAAGATGATCAGAGGGCTGGAGCAGGCCTCCTATGAAGACAGGCTGAGAGAGTTGGGACTGTTCAGCCTGGAGAAGAGAAGGCTGTAGGGTGACTTTAGAGATATATTTCAATCCCTGAAGGGGACCTACATGGAGGCTGGGGAGGGACTGTTTAGAAGGGTTTGGAGTGATAGGACAAGGGGCAATGCTTTGAAACTGGAGCAGGGCAGATTATGTTGGACATCAGGAAGAAGCTCTTCACAATGAGGGTGGTGAAACACTGGAACAGGGATGTGGTTGACACCCCAGATCAGACTTGACACAGCCCTGGGCAGCCTGATCTAGTTGGATCTAGTCCCTGCTCGCCTCTGAGGGTCCCTTCCAACCTGATGCAATCTGTGACTGTGTATCTTCTTCCTGAGGACACAACTGCAATTACACAACCTTCACACACAATTTTGGCTGAAATAATGTGCCAGTGGATAAAGCCTGATGTTCAGATGGCCTTGGCTCAGCTCCAGGCTTCCTAATGCCCAACTAGAAACCATTAGGAAGGTGCCAATGGAGCTCAGGAAACAGATGACCCTCCTGATTCCATTAATACTGCATTCTGAATGCTTCATCTCTGGAAGTGTTTAAGACCTGACTGGATGAGGATTTGAACAGCTTGGTCTAGTGGGAGGTGTCAATGCCCATGGCAGGGGACTGGAACTGGCTGATCTTTAAGGCCCCTTCCAACTCAACCCATTCTGAGGGGATTGAGTCAGTCATCAGCAAATTTGCAGATGACACCAAGTTGGGAGCAGATGTTGATCTGTTAGAGGGAAGAAGGGCTCTGCAGAGGGACCTTGCCAGGCTGGTCAGATGGGCAGAAGCCAACAGGATGGCATTGAACAAATCCAAGTGCCAGGTGCTGCACTTTGGCCACAGCAACCCCATGCAGAGCTACAGGCTGGGGTCAGAGTGGCTGAGAGCAGCCAGGCAGAGAGGGACCTGGGGGTGCTGATTGACAGCTGCCTAAACATGAGCCAGCAGTGTGCCCAGGTGGCCAACAGCATCCTGGCATTCATCAAGAATGGTGTAGCCAGCAGGAGCAGGGAAGTCATTGTGCCCCTGTGCTCAGCACTGGTTAGGCCACACCTTGAGTCCTGTGTCCAGTTCTGGGCTCCTCAGTTTAAGAAGGACATTGAGACTCTTGAAGGTGTCCAGAGAAGGGCAAGGAGGCTGGGGAGGGGTCTGGAGCACAGCCCTGTGAGGAGAGGCTGAGGGAGCTGGGGTTGCTTAGCCTGGAGAAGAGGAGGCTCAGGGGTGACCTTATTGCTGTCTACAACTCCCTGAAGGGAGGTTGTAGCCAGGTGGGGGTTGGTCTCTTCTCCCAGGCAGCCAGCAGCAGAACAAGAGGACACAGTCTCAAGCTGTGCCAGGGGAAGTTTAGGCTGGAGGTGAGGAGAAAGTTCTTCCCAGAGAGAGTTGTTAGCCATTGGAATGTGCTGCCCAGGGAGGTGGTGGAGTCCCCATCCCTGGAGGTGCTCAAGAGGGGATTGGATGTGGCACTTGGTGCCATGGTTTAGTCGTGAGGTCTGTGGTGACAGGTTGGACTTGATGATCTCTGATGTCTCTTCCAACCTTGGTGATTCTGTGATTCTGTGAATCCATGATTCAAAACTGAAAAATGAAAACCCAGAAGGCTAAGGGGAAAAGGTACTGACAGCATAAGTGAGCCTGAGCTGTCTGTGGAGAGCCATACCTGTGGGCTCAGGGGTGCTGCTCCATGAGCCAAGCTGTCCTGCATCCCCACCCAACCTGCCTGGCTCACCCCCACCACGCTGGGTGCAGCTGCCTCAGGCCAGTCCAGCCAGCAGCATCTCAGATGCTCAAGGCACTCGAGTGTTTGGCTCACACCAAACAGTGGCATTTAGGAGCATAAAGAAAGAAGCATTTTGGAGGATCTGGGCCTCAAATCCCTCCCTGCAAAACTGAGATAGTTTCCTTCTCCCGTGCTCCATACTGTCTGCTTTGATCCATAAGACCTGGGGAGTGCTTTTCTTGCCTTGTGCTTAGCACAGCAAGGCAGCAGCCCCTGCAAATGCTCTGTAACCATCAACCACACATGATATCAGTGAAAAAAAAGGATGTATTTTGACTGTAAGTCAGCACTGACACTGAAACAAAGCTTCCTCAAGCTTCCAGAAGCAGCAGCTTGCTAGCTTCAGATAAGCACCACCAACTGATCCCAAATGCAGCAAGGGTCACTGCCAGCCAGGCTGACTCAAACATACTGCAAAGATCTCCTTCAGAAGTGTTTTTGTAGAGATAAAATACCCCTCCCGCCTCTCTCTCCCACTACCAGCCCTATTCCTTGTCATTACACAGTAAATTAGTGGAGGTATTAAGATAACTTCCTCTTGTCAGAAGAAAACCATCAGAGCCACAGCAAGTCTTAAGCTGAGTACAAGGAGGTTTCCCCACAGAGCAGAAACTGACTCAAGAGAAAATGAGATAAAACATTGAGTGCAGCAACAGCCAACAACTTAGTCTGACAGAGAAATCATGGCATGGCTTAGGATGGAAGTGACATTAGAGATCACAGTATAACTAAGGTTGGAAGAGACCTTGAGGATCACCAAGTCCAACCTGACTAGACCATGGCACCAAGTGCCACGGCCAATCTCCTCTTGAACACCTCCAGGGATGGTGACATCTGCTCCAACCTCTCTGCCATGGACAGGGATGCCTCTCAACCAGCCCTGGATGCTCAAGGCCTCATCCAACCTGGCCTTGAGCACCTCCAGGCAGGGGAGATCCACAGCCTCCCTGGGCAGCCTGTTCCAGTGTCACTACACACACTGAAGCACTTCTGCCTAAGATCCAGATCCAATAATTGTGGCTTTATATTCTTCTTCTTGTTCCTAAAGGCATCAGTTCATGAAGGGGACACTAAAAGCCTTCCAGTCTGCAAATCCATTTATCCAGGAGGTCTTCTTCATGTATGTTCCAGGTGTCCCTGGTAGGCTTAGAATCATAGAATAGTCAGGGTAGGAAGGGACCTCAAGGCTCAGCCAGTTCCAACCCCACTGCCATGGCCAGGGACACCTCACACTACAGCAGGTTGCTCACAGCCACATCCAGCCTGGCTGCAAACACCTCCAGGCAGGAGGCTTCCACCACCTCTCTGGGCAACCTGTGCCAGGCTCTCACCACCCTCATGGGGAACAACTTCTTTCTCACATCCAATCTCAATCTACCCATTTCTAGTTTTGTTCCATTCCCCCAGTCCTATCCCTCCCTGACACCCTCAACAGTCCCTCCCCAGCTTTCTTGTAGCCCACTTAAGATACTGGTAGGCCACAATGAGGTCTCCTCAGTGCCTTCTCTTCTTGTTCAGTAGCCATAATCCACACAGTCTTTCCATAAACCCCATAATCCTGTGATACTGGATGGAGCAGGGTCCAGAAGCGATGCAAGCCAAGGTATTTTTAGGTGATTTATGGAGTGAAGCAGATTTTCTGCTGCCCACCTGCAAAAGCTGAAGCATTTCTCTGATTATCCTTCATTTTTGAAACCTTCCACTCACAGAGGGCTTTTTTCATTAAAGGAAACCCCAGCTCCCTCAGTCTCTCCTCACAGGGCTGTGCTCCAGACCCCTCCCCAGCTTTGTTGCCCATTGACACCATTAGAATGTGTAAGAGCAGAGTAGTAGTGCTGCTGGGGATAAGTTCCCCATGAGCCAGCAAGGTGCCCTCACGGCCAGGAAGGCCAATGGTCTCCTGGGGGGCTTCAAGAAGAGTGTGTCCAGTAGGGCAAGACAGGTTCTCCTCCTGCTCTGCTCTGTCGTATGGAGGCCACAGATGGAGTCCTGGGTCCAGTTTTGGGCTCCCCAGGCCAAGAGAGACAGGGAACAGTTGGAGAGAGTCCAGGGGAGGCTACAAAGGTGCTGAGGAGCCTGTGAGGAGGAAAGGCTGAGATACCTGGGGCTGAAGAAGAGAAGCCTGAGAGGGGATCTGATCAATGCTCAACAAGAGAGGTGTTGGAGTCCTCATCCCTGGAGGTGTTCAAGAGGGGATTGGATGTGGCACTTGGAGCCATGGTTTAGTAGTCATGAGGTGCTGGGTGACAGGTTGGACTCGATGATCTTTGAGGTCTCTTCCAACTTTGGTGATACTGTGATAGTGTGATACTGTGATTCTATGATTCTATGAATAAAAGCAAAGAGCAGCACTTTAAAGGGATTCCTATGGATGTGTCTGCTGCTACTTAAATCTTCAACAGGTCTCACAGCGTGCCACTTGGGAGGCTAAAAATGGTTTCACCTGAAGCAATCTGCTTGCTGCACGCCGTTGTTCCAGCTGCAAACTGCTTTGTTGCACTCTAAACAAACAGCCTCTAGGAAAGGAAAATCTCAGTCACACGTGCAGAATGTTCCCTCTAGCAGCATCACCACCACACAGCTGCTTCTGTGTGCAGAATGCAGCAGCGATCTGTTCATTCTCAGCAGCAGCATCGCGCTCTTAACGGCTATTAACAACAACCTCTTGAGGATCAAATTATCTCCAGCAAATGCCAGAAAGGAAAACCCACCCCACCAACTGAAACCCTCCTCATATAAAACATCCCTTGAACTTTCTCAGTCTAGACAGGGAGTAGCAAGACAGTGGCAAACGTCTCTAGGTTCAGTGTTTTCATTGCCTGCTCCCTGAGCCATGCTGCTCCTTGTTAGAATCACAGAATCACCAAGGTTGGAAGAGACCTCAAGGTTCATCAAGTCCAACCTGTCACCACAGAGCTCATGATTAAACCATGGCACCAAGTGAATGTGTCCAGAGAAGGGCAACAAGGCTGGGGAGAGGCCTTGGGCACAAGCCCTGTGAAGAGAGGCTGAGGGAGCTGGGGTTGCTCAGCCTGGAGAAGAGGAGGCTCAGGGGAGACCTTCTTGCTGTCTACAACTATCTGAAGGGAGGTTGTAGCCAGGTGGGGGTTGGTCTCTTCTCTCAGGCAAGCAGCACCAGAACAAGAGGACACAGTCTCAAGCTGCACCAGGGGAAGTTTAGGCTGAAGGTGAGGAGAAAGTTCTTCACTGAGAGAGTTGTTAGCCATTGGAATGTGTTGCCCAGGGAGGTTGTGGAGTTACCGTCCCTGGAGGTGTTCAAGAGGGGATTGGATGTGGCACTTGGTGCCATGGTTTAGTCATGAGCTCTGTGGTGACAGGTTGGACTTGATAATCTTTGAGGTCTCTTCCGACCTTGGTGATTCTGTGATTCTGTGATCCAATCCCCTCTTGAACACCTCCAGGGATGGGGACTCCACCACCTCCCTGGGCAGCACATTCCAATGGCTAACGACTCTCTCATTTGGAAGAGACCACCGAGTCCAACCATCAGCCCAACACCACCATGACCATTAAACCATGTCCCAAAGTGCCATGGCCACAGGATTCTTGGGCACCTCCAGGCACAGTGACTCAGAAAAGAACCTCAGATTAATCAGAATAATACCCAGCAGAGAATATTCCACTTCAGACAAAGGGAGAAATTATTATCTACATCATAAAATCCCAGCTGGTAACTTAAATGCCCACAAGGATTGCCAACAAAGAAGCAATGCTCAAATCTTTACATTAAATGCAAATAACAAGAGCTGGGGCTGTTCAGCCTGGAGAAGAGAAGGCTCCAGGGAGACCTTAGAGCAGCCTTCTAGTACCTGAAGGGGCTCCAGGAGAGCTTGGAAGGGACTTTCTACAAGGGCTTGTAGTGACAGGACAAGAGGTAATGGCTTTGAGCTGGAAGAGGGGAGATTGAGACTGGAAATGAGGAAGACATTCCCAGGCTGCCAGCACTGCTGCCTAAGTGTGGTGCTTATGGTTCCCTGTCCTTCTTGGCTGCTGACTGGGGAACCTTTCTTTAGCTCCTTTAGCTTCTTGAAACTGGAAGAGGGCAGATTTAGACTGGAAATTAGGAGGAAGCTCTTTCCAGTGAGGGTGGTGAGACACTGGAACAGGCTGCCCAGGGAGGCTCTGGATGCTCCCTCCCTGGAGGTGTTCAAGACCAGGTTGGATGAAGCCTTCAAGAACCTGGTCTAGTGGGAGGGGAGCTGGAACTAGGTCATCTTTCAGGTGTCTTCCAACCCAAACCATTCTGTGATTCTATGAATGTGTGAAAAGCCCTTGTAGCAAATGAAGAGAAGTGCTCCTGCATTTCAAATCAAATTATGGAGTAGGATGTCAAAGGAACTAGCAAAAGCAGCAGCCATGGAAGAAAAATTATTACAGGGTACATAAACACTAGATAGAGAAGAGCATGGCCTCCTTCCATCTTGGAAGGCTACTACAAGGCAGCAGTAAAAGATCAGAGCATTGTTAATCAGCATGGAAGGAGAAGAGCAGCCAAGAACAGCAAAAATTAAATATCTTTTTAATGGCTCTTAAAAATCACAGGTCTTCTGGCCAAGCAGGGAGTCTGCAATGTCTGGTTACCTCACTGCAGCAGGAGACACACTGACTGAGTTCACCCTTTGGTGCTTACACAGGGGAGGCAGTTTCTGCAGCACCTGAGCTACATGGAAGCAGACAGGGCTGGGAAACTCAGATGCCTTCTTTGTCTGCCCTCCTGGTCTTGGTTTTGGGAGGCTTTCAGTTACTATTCTCCCAGGCAACCAGCAGCAGAACAAGAGGACACAGTCTCAGGCTGCACCAAGGGAGGTTTAGGCTGGAGGTTAGGAGGAAGTTCTACACAGAGAGAGTGATTGCCCATTGGAATGGGCTGCCCAGGGAGGTGGTGGAGTCACCATCACTGGAGGTGTTTAGGAGGAGACTTGATAGGGTGTTTGGTGCCATGGTTTAGTTGATTAGATGGTGTTGGATGATAGGTTGGACACAATGATCTTGATGGTCTCTTCCAACCTGGTCTATTCTATTCTATTCTATTCTATTCTATTCTATTCTATTCTATTCTATTCTATTCTATTCTATTCTATTCTATTCTATTCTATTCTATTCTATTCCATTCCATTCCACTCCACTCCACTCCACTCCACTCCATTCCATTCCATTCCATTCCATTCCATTCCATTCCATTCCACTCCATTCCACTTCTTACAAAGCCTAGAATTCCCTACACAATTCCTATGCAGCAAATACCCTGCCTGCATGTATCCAGCCAGGGCTGAGCCTTTTGAGGCATTGAGACAACAGAAAACAACTAGAATCTTGGCTGCTAGCAAGAGTGTCTGTGAGGTTTAGTGAGTGAGCAACACATCACTGCCTCCAATCTTTTTCATTTGTATCTTCCACTGATTGTTAAAGTGGGAGTAGAGTAGAGTAGAGTAGAGTAGAGTAGAGTAGAGTAGAGTAGAGCAGAGTAGAGTAGAGTAGAGTAGAATAGAATAGAATAGAATAGAATAGAATAGAATAGAATAGAATAGAATAGAATAGAATAGAGCAGGTTGGAAAAGACCTTCAAGATCATAGAGTCCAACCTATCACCCAACACCATCTAATCATCTAAACCATGGCACCAAGTGCCACATCTAGGCTCTTCCTAAACACCTCCAGTGATGGTGACTCCACCACCTCCCTGGGCAGCACATTCCCATGGCCAATCTCTCTTTCTATGAAGAACTTCTTCCTCACCTCGAGCCTTAACCTCCCCTGGTGCTGCTTGAGACTGTGTCCTCTTGTTCTGGTGCTAATTGCCTGGGAGAAGAGACCAACCCCCTCCTGGCTACAACCTCCCTTCAGGGAATTGTAGAGAGCAACAAGGTCTCCCCTGAGCCTCCTCTTCTCCAGGCTAAACACCCCCAGCTCCCTCAGCCTCTCTTCACAGGGCTGTGCCCCAAACCCCTCCCCAGCTTTGTTGCCCTTCTCTGGACACCTTCCAGCATCTCAACATCTTTCCTAAACTGAGGAGCCCAGAACTGGACACAGGACTCAAGGTGTGGCCTAACCAGTGCTGAGTACAGGGCAGGATGACTCCCCTGATCCTGCTGGCCACACTGTTCCTGATACAGGCCAGGATGCCACTTTTTTTCTTGACCACCTGGGCACACTGCTGGCTCATGTTCAGTACCCCCAGGTCCCTTTCTGCCTGGCTGCTCTCCATCCACTCTGACCCCAGCCTGTAGCACTGCATGGGAGTGGTGGAGTCACCATGCTTGGAGGTGTTCAAACAACACTGAGACATGCCACTTGGGGGACATGCTTGAATGGCCATGGTGGTGTTGGGCTGACAGTTGGACTTGGTGACCTTAGAGGTCTTTTCCAACCTTCATGAGCCTGTAAACTTTCTTTGGCTTCCCTTTAAGCACCTGTGGAACACAGAAGTGCATTTCACTTTGGTAAGAAACTTCCACTAATTGTTTTTATTTCTGAATGAAATCTCTCCTCCTTTTTCTCATGTTCTCATGGGAGGAAATCCAGGGGGTTTTCTGCAGCTCCTTACTTTTTGGTTGCTTCTTTTGGAACCCTTTAAACTACCTCTTATTCTTTAACTGGTCGAAAGAAAGGAATGAGGATGCCTTTTACTCACCTTGTGTTTTAGCCATTCATCCTTAGCAGGAGCTCAACATCATTCTGGAGTAATCTATTGTGATTTCTCTTGCTCACATAGCACTTTCTGAGACAACTTTGGATTCTGAAAACCCCATCTGCCCTTCAAGCATGAAATTCAGAGGTAGTGATTGCACTGACCTGTGTGAAATGCAGCACGCTCTTAACCCAAGGCAGCTCAGGCAAGCAGAAAGAACCATGGCACGTTTCAGCTGGGGTCCAGGGTCTGGATGTGAAACTGAGCCAAAGCCAAGAATAATGCTCCATTTATTTCCATGGCTTTAGTTCTCATTTAGATTAAGAAGAAAAAGAAAGAAAACATAGAAGGGCTTTAACTCTCACAAATCTCATGCAGTCAGGACTGGAGAGTATAATCCCACAGGTTTGGATTCAGGAACTGTAGCTTGACTCCTCAAATGCATTGGGCTTACATTTGACAATGCACTTAAAGTGGTCCAATCTAGCACTTTACTGGATTATCTTGTTGTATTTTTAACTCAGAGTTAATACAAACCATGGATCGAATGCTCCTGCCTAAAACTGTGGTCAGGCAATGTCAAAAACAGAGTAAGGTTTCTCAGGAGCAAGGCATTTTGGCAGTCTCTGTTAGAAGTCATGTAGGCTACAAGGATCTGCTGCAGATCATAGTGCCTGAACTCCTAGTACCAGTAACAGGCTACTCTTTGATAGTGCACTGGTCCAGATCTGGGCCCCTCAGTTTAGGAAAGATGCTGAGTTGCTGGAAGGTGTCCAGAGAAGGGCAACAAGGCTGGGGAGGGGTCTGGAGCACAGCCCTGTGAGGAGAGGCTGAGGGAGCTGGGGTTGCTTAGCCTGGAGAAGAGGAGGCTCAGGGGAGGCTCATGGTTGGACTTGATGGTGCAAAGGATGGACTTGATGGACTTGAAGGTCTTTTCCAACCTGAATGATTCTGTGATCTATAGGACAGAACCCATTTGAACAGGGAGAAGGTTGGATATCCTGATAATATGAAGCTTCAGAAACTTCAGCCAGAGGGAGGAGGTGAGACAAAACTTAGATATTTTCCTTTTCATCCATATTTTCTTTCCCTGCAAAAAGCTAACTGCACACAGAGAAGCACACCCAACCAAAGCAAACCTGCAGACTCCAAAAGGAAACCAACTGCTGAGAAATCTCAGCCTTTGCCAAGGGAGGTTCAGGTTGGATATTAGGAAAACTTTCTTCACAGATGAAGTTCTCAGGCACTGGCACAGGCTGTCCAGGGAGGTGCTGGAATCACCATCCCTAGAGGTATTTAAGTCATGTGGACGGGGTGCTGAGGGACGTGGATTAGTGGCAGTGGCACAACAGTAGCAGTGGGATCGTGACCTCTGGGTGAGTGCTTGGACTTGATGAGCTCAGAGGTCTCTTCCAACCTCAACACTTCTAGGATTCTATGACCCTGTGATTTTATGACTCCATGAATCCTGTTTGAGAGAATGGAATGGAATGGAATGGAATGGAATGGAATGGAATGGAATGGAATGGAATGGAATGGAATGGAATAGAATAGAATAGAATAGAATAGAATAGAATAGAATAGAATAGAATAGAATAGAATAGACCTTTGAGATCATCAAGTCCAACCTATCACCCAACACCATCTAATCATCTAAACTATGGCACCAAGTGCCACATCCAGTCTCTTCCTAAACACCTCCAGGGATGGGGACTCCACCACCTCCCTGGGCAGCACATTCCAATGGCCAATATCTCTTTCTGTGAAGGACTTCCTCCTCACCTTCAGCCTAAACCTCCCGTGGTGCTGCTTGAGACTGTGTCCTCTTGTTCTGGTGTTGGGTGCCTGGGAGAAGAGACCAACCCCCACCTGGCTACAACCTCCCTTCAGGTAATTGTAGAGAGCAGCAAGGTCTCCCCTGAGCCTCCTCTTCTCCAGGCTAAGCAACCTCAGCTAAGGCTTTCATCCAATGTTGGCTTGTTTGACTCATAAAGTAAGGACCAGATCTACAACACCTAGTAAATTAGTGCAGCACTGCTAACCAAGTCAAGCTCATTTACAAGAGCCCAGATCTGGATCCTCTGTTGCCTTGGGGCATGTCTTCTGCAGTAAGTGATTTCCCCAAGCTGTTCAATCACTTTGGAGTGCTAGGGTATTTTTGCACTCCATTAATGAGATTAGCTTTATTAGATTCACTCTGCAGTTTCAAAAGATGATGTAATTGTAAATGACTTAAGCAATAAAATGGAGGAGGTTTGGGGTGCTTGCTTGTTTTTGTAAGGAGAGCTGCCAAACAGACCTGGGGGTGCTGATTGACAGCTGGCTGAACATGAGCCTGCAGTGTGCTCAGGTGGCCAAGAGGGCCAATGGCATCCTGGCCTGCATCAGGATCAGTGTGGCCAGCAGGAGCAGGGAGGTCATTGTGCCCCTGTACTCAGCACTGGTTAGGCCACACCTTGAGTTCTGTGTCCAGTTCTGGGCTCTTCAGTTTAAGAAGGACATTGAGGCATTTGAAGGTGTCCAGAGAAGGGCAAGGAGGCTGGGGAGGGGTCTGGAGCACAGCCCTGTGAGGAGAGGCTGAGGGAGCTGGGGTTGCTTAGCCTGGAGAAGAGGAGGCTCAGGGGAAACCTTCTTGATGTCTACAACTCCCTGAAGAGAGGTTGTAGCCAGATGGGGGTTGGTCTCTTCTCCCAGGCACCCAGCACCAGAACAAGAGGACACAGTCTCAAGCTGTGCCAGGGGAGGTTTAGGCTGGAGGTGAGGAGAAAGTTCTTCCCATAGAGAGTTGTTAGCCATTGGGATGTGCTGCCCAGGGAGGTGGTGGAGTCCCCATCCCTGTAGGTGTTCAAGAGGGGATTGGCTGTGGCATTTGGTGCCATAGCTTAGTAGTCATGAAGTCTGTGGTGACAGGTTGGACTTGATGACCTTTGAGGTCTCTTCCAACCTTGGTGATTCTGTGAAACTGCAAACTGGAAAAGCAGCAGCCAGGAGTGGCCAAAACAATTCAGTGTGGATGAGGCAGGTTATGACTGGGCAATATGGAAAATTATTTGTCTAACTGCCTAATGGCTCAATAAAAACATGTCCTTTAGACAGTGCAGGCTACTCTATCGCCCTCCATCCTTGTAAAAACAATCTCCTTTTATCTCTCCAGGCTGGGGAACATCTGGCAAGCAGCTTTCACTCTGCATTCTTTGCTGAGCACTAAAAGTTGAAGGAAAACCCATTACCCAACTTGCCCCTGACAAAAAAATCCCAACCCAAGGGGAAAAATGAAAAGTAAATCTATTAAGAGATCCACCAAAATGTCTGAGGATAATTCACTTCTTTATGGCCCTGCTATTAACTTTATGGTTCCAGCCAGCTCTGCCTCAAAGGCTCTGCAGCTGATGGTGGGGGAACCTGGTTTTGATGGCAGATGGGTGGGAGGCAGGATAGCCCTTCTCAGAAGGAAAGCTTTTAACAGCCTGTGAGAACTGAGCCACGCAGTGGAACTCAATCAAACACAGTCAGCAGAGCTGAGGACTGTCCATGAGTGTCTTTGGAAGGGGATTTTCTCTTAAGTAGCTTTTTTTCCCCCCTAGATTCTCTTTTTCTCTCTCTCATTGGAACACTCAATACACCAAACTCTAAACCTCTGGCCTGCCATGCCAGTGTGCCTCAGGAGGGTGATGTTCTCCCCCCTGCCCTCAGCTGGAAGGGCCTCCTCCTGCTTCTTGCTGGTCACATCTATGGGTGACACAAGGAGAGCTATGGGGCAACCACAGAGATGAGCTTGTGGGTCAGATTCAGAGGGTTTCCTTTGGAGCTTAGCCTGATCTTGTTGAAAAGTGGGGGACACAGAGGAGAGCTGGGTGCTGTGAGCTCTAGCAGGAGGCAGACACAGCTCTGCAGCACCTTTGTCCTCCAGGGACACTGCCAGGGCTGTCCCTGACACTTGGTCCTCACAATATTCAGCAGGATCTGAGGCCAGGGTGCTTAAGCAGCACACCACTCGACCCTGCCTGTGCCCACTCTTTCCAGAGGTGCTGTATCAAAGCCCAAACAAAGGATCTCAATGGCTCTGGTCTGTTCCCTCTCCATAAACTTCTAGGGCTGGGCAAATTTCTAGCTATAGCCTGAGAAAAAGCTAGATGTGCCTGGTTGCTCTGGCAGGAGAATGTCCAAGCTGCTAAACATCTGGATTTGTGTCAGGAGCCTGGGCATGACACGCCAAGCACTGGCATGGTCCTGAGGATGAAAGCATTGAAGCTACTTAATTCTAGACCCTGCAAAAGGACAGTGAAGCAAGAGTCTGAAAAGGTTTGCTTCAAAGCAGCTTTGGAAACATGTGCACAGGTCCCAAATGGAGCTCTTGTGGCTCGTAGGATTTGTCACAGGGGCACTTCCCGCCCCTGGCTCTGTTTAATCTCCCCCAGCTGTGCAGCACTGCAGAGTCCCAGACACACGGCATGCACATGGGCTGCTCCCCTCCAGCCCCACACTGTCCTGCAGGTGGCCTTGCTGAGGAGCAACAGATGCTGGTGGTACCAGTGAAGGCTAGGAGAGTGAAGCTGTGTGTCAAGAGGAAGATCACAGAATCTCAGAGCCATTCATTTTGGAACAGACCCCTAAGGTCACTGACTCCAACAGGCAACCCAGCACCACCACACCCCAAATGCCATGTCTGCATTTCTTTCTAGCACCTCCAGGAATGGTGACTCCACCACAGTATCACAGTATCACAGTATCACAGTATAACTTAGGTTGGAAAGGACCTCGAGGATCATCGAGTCCAACCTATCAACACAGACCTCATGACTAGACCATGGCACCAAGTGCCACGTCCAATCTCCTCTTGAACTCCTCCAGGGATGGGGACTCCACCACCTCCCTGGGCAGCACATTCCAATGACGAATGACTCGCTTGGTGAAGAACTTCCTCCTCACCTCGAGTCTAAACCTCCCCTGGCGCAGCTTGAGGCTGTGTCCTCTGATTCTGGTGCTGGTTGCCTGGGAGAAGAGACCAACCCCTTCCTGGCTACAGCCACCTTTCAGGTAGTTGTAGAGAGCAATGAGGTCACCCCTGAGCCTCCTCTTCTCCAGGCTAAGCAACCCCAGCTCCCTCAGCCTCTCCTCACAGGGCTGTGCTCCAGACCCCTCCCCAGCCTCCTTGCCCTTCTCTGGACACCTTCAAGTCTCTCAATGTCCTTCTTAAACTGAGGGGCCCAGAACTGGACACAGGACTCAAGGTGCAGCCTAACCAATGCAGAGTACAGGGGCACAATGACTTCCCTGCTCCTGCTGGCCACACTATTCCTAATGCAGGCCAGGATGCCATTGGCCCTCTTGGCCACCTGGGCACACTGCTGGCTCATATTCAGGTGGCTGTCGATCAGCACCCCCAGGTCCCTCTCTGTTTGTGAGCTCTCAGCCACTCCGACCCCACTCCGACCACCTCCCTGGGCAGCCACTTTCAGGAAATTCTCTTTTTCCTAATATCTAACCTAAACCTCCCCTGCTGCAGCTTCAGGCCATTTGCTCTCCCCAGCTGCTAGTTGCTTGAGAGAAGAGACCAACCCCTACCTCACCCCAACCACCTTTCAGGTAGTTCACAGAATCAAAGATTTAACCAGGTTGGAAAAGACCTCAGAGATCATCAAGTCCAACCTCTCACCCAACACCTCATGATTAACTAAACCATGGCACCAAGTGCCACATCCAATCCTTTTGTAGAGACCCAGAAGGTCTCCCCTCAGCCTCCTTGTCTGCAGATTAACCAACCCCACTTACAATCATAGAATCAATAAGGTTGGGAAAGACCTCAAAGATCATCAAGTCCAACCTGTCACCCAACACCTCATGACTAAACCATGGCACCAAGTGCCACATCCATCCCCTCTTGAACACCTCCAGGGATGGGGACTCCACCACCTCCCTGGGCAGCACATTCCAATGGCTAACAACTCACTCAATGAAGAACTTTCCTTCTGGTTAGAGGCTGAAGGAACTGGGATTGTTTAGCCTGGAGAAGAGGAGGCTCAGGGGAGATCTTATTGCCCTCTACAACTCTCTCTGTGTAGAACTTTCTCCTCACCTCCAGCCTAAACTTCCCTCAGCTGCTCCTCCCCAGCCCTGTTCTCCAGACCCCTCACCAGTTTTGCTGCCCTTCTCTGGACATGCTCCAGGACCTCAATGCCTTTATTGGAGTGAGGGCCCCCAAAATTACCTCAGTATCTGAGGTGTGGCCTCACCAGTGCCAAGTAGAGGGGGACAATCACTTCCCTGCTCCTGGCTTGCATTTCTGTCCTTAGCTCTTAGCCTGTTTCTTTTTAAGAGAACATACTGGATAAAAGGCATTGCTTAGGGCAAAGAAAAATAGAATATAAAAAGACACTAGGCTTTGAGTTTCATTCAACTTATTAGTCCAAGCTGACTTGTGGTATAATTGTAATGGTGCCAGCTATCTGGGTAAGTGTCCAACTTGCTCTGGTTCTGTGCCTGTTTCTCCTCAGAGTAGCTTGTAGCTGTGCAGAAAGGGTATGGGGCTCAGCTCTTGGAACAGGCAAGGAAAATCTATTGCTGTTGAGCTCACAGGTTTCAGAGTTTAAAGGGCAGAGGGTTTTTAATCTTCCTGCCTCAAGAAGTTCTCCTTTGCCATTGTTCTTTCTAAATAGCCTACTGGAATCCAAACATGACAAAGAAAACCAGAATCAAATCAGCAGAGAAGGACAGCAACAGCAGAATGCTAGCAGGGAGGCAACCATTTCCCTGTAAGAAGCAACACAAACATCAGAGAATGGATCCAGTCAGGGCAATCCCAAGCACTGATACAGGCTGGGCAAGGACTGGCTTGAGAGCAGCCCTGAAGAAAAGGTCTTGGGGGTGCTGGGCGGGGAGAAGCTCAACAGGAGCCAGCAGTGAGCACTTGCAGCCCAGAGAGCCAACCTGAACCTGGGCTGCAGCAAGAGAAGCATAGCCAGCAGGGCAAGGGAGGTGATTCACTCTGGTGAAATCACACCTGGAGCTCTGTGTCCAGTTCTGGAGCCTCTATTTGAGGAAGGATGTGGAGGTGCTGGAAGATGGCCAGAGAAGGGCCACGAGGATGAGCAGAGGGCTGGAGCTGCTCTCCTATGGAGACAGAGAGTTGGGGCTGTTCAGCCTGGGGAAGGCTCCAAGGAGACCTAAATTTGACCTTTCAGTATCTGCAGGGGGCTACAAGAAAGCTGGGGAGGGACTTTTTTTTGGTGCCAGGGAGTGATAGGACTGGGGGGAATGGAGCAAAACTAGAAATGGGGAGATTGAGGTTGGATGTTAGGAAGAAGTTGTTCCTCATGAGGGTGGTGAGAGCCTGGCACAGGCTGCCCAGGGAGGTGGTGGAAGCCTCCTGCCTGGAGGTGTTTGCAGCCAGGCTGGATGTGGCTGTGAGCAACCTGCTGTAGTGTGAGGTGTCCCTGCCCATGGCAGGGGGGTTGGAACTGGATGAACCTTGAAGTCCCTTCCAACTCTAACAATTCCATGATTCTAAGCAAAGTGAAGCTTCAGCTTGCAACAAGCCTATGGATCTGGGAAAAGGACTCTGGAAGAGCAGCAGGTCCTAGGCAGGAGGAGCTGGAAAACTACACCCTTTGGGAGCCAGGAAGGAGCTGGCTTCTCAGCTGCACTGATCTCCCTTGGCAGATACCCAGGAGATCTCCCTGTGAAAGCTGATGGAAGCTTTCAGGCATCACTTTATTCTCTGACCCCACAAAACATTAGTCAGAAGACGATGCTGCCTTAAAATCTATTGCCATTAGGTTTCTCTTAGTTACCATTTGTTGGCCTTTACAAAGCAGTCCACAGACAGCCCAGAGGTAGAAAAGCATCACCCTTGGACCTTCTCTCATGGCAGCAAGGGAAGGTAGAGGCAGTGTCAGAGCTGAGAGGCTGTACATCCATCACAGGCAAAAACCCAGAATGGGCAAAAATTCACAGAACATCCCTCAAGAACTTGGAATCACAGAATGGTTTGGGTTGGATGGGACCTCCAAAGGTCATCCAGTCCAACCTCCCTGCAGGCAGCAGGGGATCCTCCACTAGATCAGGTTGCTCAGAACTTTTGCCAGCCTGACCTTGAAAAGCTGCAGGGGTGAGATTAGGACAGCCTTGCCAAATAGTGCCAAATTACAGAACAGAATAGAATTGACCAGGTTGGAAAAGGCCTTTGAGATCATCAAGTCCAACCTATCACCCAGCACCACCTAATCAACTAAACCATGGCACCAAGTGCCTCATCCAGGCTCTTCTTAAACACTTCCAGTGATGGTGATTCCACCACCTCCCTGGGCAGCACATTCCCATAGCCAATCTCTCTTTCCATGAAGAACCTCTTCCTGACATCCAGCCTAAACCTCCCCTGGTGCAGCTTGAGACTGTGTCCCCTTGTTCTGGTGCTGGTTGCCTGGGAGAAGAGACCAACCCCCACCTGGCTACAACCTCCCTTCAGGGAGTTGGAGAGAGCAAGAAGGTCTCCCCTGAGCCTCCTCTTCTCCAGGCTAAACAACCCCAGCTCCCTCAGCCTCATTTTGTACATATTCATTGCATTCCATTGTAGACTGTAGTTTTGGCTTGTAAATACAGCTTCATTTGCTTCTAACTGAGTTAGCCTGGCTACAAGTTAATGCTGGGGGGAAAATTCCACCCACCACAATAACAAAGCACCCAGAAAAGACAAGTGAGAAAGGCTACATTGCTCAGGAACCCAATGGAAGTCAATTCCCTGCCCTCAAAGCAAGCAGCAGCAGCCCTCTTCAAAGCAGACCTATCTCACTGAGTGCCCACAAGGATGGCCTGAGAAGTCAAGAGAGGGCTGAGTGATTTCAGGACCAGACCCTTTGGGAATGAATGAAATAGAAGGTTGTGTGCTGCTGATGGTATTCTTCTGTCCATTGCAGGCTCTGTAATGCTCTGGACCCAAAGCATGTAACATAATTAGGGATGGAACAAGAAGGCCATGTTATGGTTTGGGGTTTGGAAGAAGGACATGAGTCAGGTGGTGATTTGCACAACCCCACTCGGGGGTGGTTTCAAACCAGGTCCCATTTTTAGCCAAACCACTGAAGTCCAGAGAGGATAAAGGGCCCAGATAAAAGGGGTTGAGTTCAGCCTCATGCCTGTAATGAGCAAAGTGGAGTGGTTTGGGTCTGAATTTTACAAAGCCTCAGCTCTCAGGTCTTGGTTTTCAAAAGACAGGCACCAAAACAATGCCTTGGGATAAGGCTGTGTGCCATTCCATTTAATCTGAGTCGTTCCATCGTGGAGGGGGAGGGCATGGGATTAGCTAAAGGCTCCCTTTATGCCCCATCTCCAGCTTGAACAACATCATTGCTTTTCCTGTCATTTTCCAGGAGACAAAGAAAAGCAGCACTCCTCACCCACCCCAAACCACTTCATTCTGCAGTCAGTTCAAGATGCTAAGCAGTTCTGCTAAGTGTCAGAGAGCTGCCAGCACCTTTACAAGAGGTCGAGGGCACATGGTGTCCTGTGAGACACTGAGCCACTGGCACTCCACAGGTCAGGCCCTCGACTGGCAGAGCTGTCACCATGCCTCTGATGCTTAACAAGCCAAGGCTCTGCTGCACTGAATCGAATTTCACTGTTGTGACCAAGCATGTAGGTCCCATTCACTAAGTTAATCTGCTTGGATGGAAGCAATGGCAACCCTCAAAGGTTAGGGATGTTAGGAATTCAAATGACATTTGAAATGGAGAATTCACATTCTCTGAGCTGAAAGGTTAACACTGTCCAGCACAGGACATGTGTTGGGGATGATTAGAGAAAGAACATCTTGTTCACAGTTATGAAACAACTCCCTGAAACAATGCTCTTCAGAGTGTAATTCAGGAATGTTTCATCCCTTCTTTTCTTTTCTACTCCTTCCTCTGGCTCTCTGTTGATTTTTCTGCAATGCAAAGTCATATATAAAGCAAGCTGCTGACAGGTTCAGAAATCAATCCTGGTTGTGTCCTCTAGAACATGGTGTGGCCTCTGAAGAGGCAAGGACTGGCTTGAGAGCAGCCCTGCAGAAAAGGTCTTGGGGGTGCTGGGGGAGGAGAAGCTCAACAGGAGCCAGCAGTGAGCACTTGCAGCCCACAAAGCCAATCACATCCTAGGCTGCAGCAAGAGAAGCATAGCCAGCAGGGCCAGGGAGGTGATTCTCCCTCTCTATTCCACTCTGATGAGACCCCTCCTGGAGCTCTGTGTCCAGTTCTGGAGTCTCTATTACAGGAAGGATCTGGAGGTGCTGGAAGGTGTCCAGAGAAGGGCCACGAGGATGAACAGAGGGCTGGAGCTGCTCTACTATGGAGACAGACTGAGGGAGTTGGGGTTGTTCAGTCTGGAGAAGAGAAGGCTCCAAGGAGACCTCATTGTGGCCTTCCAGTATCTGAAGGGGGCTCCAAGAAAGCTGGGGAGGGACTCTTCAGGATGCCAGGGAGTGATAGGACTAGGGGGATGGAACAAAACTAGAAATGGGTAGATTCAGGTTGGATGTTAGGAAGAAATTGTTCCCCATGAGGGTGGTGAGAGCCTGGCACAGGTTGCCCAGGGAGGTGGTGGCAGCCTCATCCCTGGAGGCTTTTGCAGCTAGGCTGGATGTGGCTGTGAGCAACCTGATGCAGTGTGATGTGGCACTTGAAGCCATGGTTTAGTTGTCAGGAGGTGTTAGGTATTAGGTAATATGTTGGACTTGATGATCTCTGAGGTCTTTTCCAACCTGGTTGATTCTAAGCTTCCTGGGAGAAGTTCCCTTAACCTTGCATCATCCCTGAACCTTCCCCACTTTCACACTGTCCCTGCCTATGCCTACTACCTCAAGCCACGAGATGAGAACAGCTGCAAGTTTGATTCATGCATGGGAGGATGCAAAAGACTGGCAGCACCCCCTGATTCATCCCTGATCCTGTCACACAAGAACAGCCCACAGCAGAGGTGGCATCAGTCACTGGATGATTCTTTGGTCCTACCCACAGATTTGAGGTGTTTGGATGTTCTGCTACTTGGGAAATGAATCCTCCCCCACCCCCAGGCTGTGGGGTGAATTCCTCTCTGTCTGCAAAAATCCAGCATCCAGGGAAGTTAATCACAGTGGCAAGAGAGCTTTGATGGCTTTTTCATGAGGCCACAAGGTTATGCTTGGTCATCAGGCAGGAAGTCCTGCTTGGTGCATCTGCAGTAAAGACACACTGACAGCCCCCTGGGACATGCATGGTGTCTAAGGAGTGCAGACACTGCTACACCAACTCTCACCTCTGTGACAGCAGCTGAGCCAAGCTGTGTCAGCAAGAAGTTGGCTTTATCTTTGTGGCTGACCAAGAAGCACCATCTGGAAGCCACAGCTGGACAACCACTGCCAAGCTTGTGTTGGTCTCACCAGCTGCCATCTGGAAACAGAGCAAGCAGGAAGGTGTTCAGGTGGCCAACCTCCCGAGCTGAGCAGGAGTATTGGCAGGGATGAAGAGTGAGAACAGTGCATAGATCCCAGCTGACGACAGAGGAAGGCCTGGTGCTGAGGCACACGAGGAACAGCTTAGGAAGTCTGCTTTTCCAGCATCCAGAGCATCACAGAGCTGTTCCAGTTGGAAAAGATCTCAAAGATCATCAAGTCCAATCATCAACCCTGCACAACTATGATCATCAAACCATGTCCCCAAGTGCCATGGCCACACCTTTGGAACACCTCCAGGGATGGGGACTCCACCACATCCCATTTTACATGAAAAGAATACAATTAACCAGGTTGGAAGAGACCTCAGAGATCATCAAGTCCAACCTATCATCCAACACCATCTAATCAACAAAACCATGGCACCAAGCACTCCATCCAGTCTCCTCCTGAACACCTCCAGTGATGGTGACTCCACCACCTCCCTGGGCAGCACATTCTAATGGCCAATCTCTCTTGCTGGGAAGAACTTCCTCCTAACATCCAGCCTAAAGGATGGAAGGATCCTGACTTGCTGGAAGGTGTCCAGGGAAGGACAACGAAGTTGGTGAGGGGTCTGGAGCACAGCCCTGTGAGGAGAGGCTGAGGGAGCTGGGGTTGCTTAGCCTGGAAAAGAGGAGGCTCAGGGGTGACCTTATTGCTCTCTACAACTACCTGGAGGGAGGTTGTAGCCAGGTGGGGGTTGGTCTCTTCTCCCAGGCACCCAGCACCAGAACAAGAGGACACAGTCTCAAGCTGTGCCAGGGGAGGTTTAGGCTGGAGGTTAGGAGGAAGTTCTACACAGAGAGAGTGATTGCCTATTGGAATGGGCTGCCCAGGGAGGTGGTGGAGTCACCATCACTGGAGGTGTTCAGGAGGAGACTTGATGGCGTGCTTGGTTGCATGGTTTAGTTGATCAGGTGGTGTTGGATGATAGGTTGGAATTGATGATCTTGAAGGTCTCTTCCAACCTGGTTTATTCTGTTCTATTCTATTCTATTCTATTCCTCCCCTGGCACAGCTTGCGACTGTGTCGTCTTGTTCTGGTGCTGGTTGCTCAAAGTCTCATCCAGTCTGGCCTTAAACACATCCTGGGATGAAGCATCCACAGCTTCTCTGAACAGCCCATGCCAGTGCCTCACCACCCTCACAGTGAAGGCCTTCTTTCCTTGTGCTTAATCTAAAAATTAAAGATTTCCAGTACTTTGTTTGTGAAAACCAAAATAGCTGCCAGCTCCAGCTCTCAGCATGGGGACAAGCACCCAGGCCTGCCTGGGAAGGTTCTGCTCTGCAGCTGGTCATCTCCCACTGCTTATCTCACAGCCACCAGGCACTTTTGTCAGCACAGTGCTGCTTCCTGACTAGCACACCCCATGAATCTTCTCTGCTGTCAGTGCAGCACGCAGAGAGGATCCTGCTTACAAACACACATGCACGTGTGGCACAGAGCAGCTGGAGCCGCACGTGGGGCAGCCGGGCTCTGACCTTTTCCTTTCACTGCCTTTGATCAGGACTTGCTACATATGCAACGTAGATTTTGGGCAGGAATAGAATAGAATAGAATAGAATAGAATAGAATAGAATAGAATAGAATAGAATAGAATAGAATAGAATAGAATAGAATAGAATAGAATAGAATAGAATGGAATAGAATGGAACAGAATGGACCAGACCAGGTTGGAAGAGACCTTTGAGATCGAGTCCAACCTATCATCCAACACCACCTAATCAACTAGACCACGGCACCAAGCACCCCATCCAGTCTCCTCCTAAACACCTCCAGTGATGGTGACTCCACCACCTCCCTGGGCAGCACATTCCAATGGCCAATCTCTCTCTCTATGAAGAATTTCTTCCTAACCTCCAGCCTAAACCTCCCCTGGCACAGCTTGAGACTGTGTCCTCTTGTTCTGGTGCTGGTTGCCTGGGAGAAGAGACCATGGCTACAGCCTCCCTTCAGGTAGGTGTAGAGAGCAAGAAGATCTCCCCTGAGCCTCCTCTTCTCCAGGCTGAGCAACCCCAGCTCCCTCAGCCTCTCCTCACAGGGCTTGTGTTCCAAGCCCCTCACCAACCTTGTTGCCAAGGATGGAGCAGTGGGATGCTGGGTGAATAAAGAAACAGGCAAACAAACCCCAAACTGCTTTGAGAGGTTGAGTTTTGGTGTCACACTGCTTCTGTTGTAGCTTCTGTTTGTTACATTGAATGATAATCCTGCTGATGGCTGCCTCTGAACAGCCTGGCTGCAAATCTCCCCCTCTAAATCTGATGTCTTCCTCCAATCACAGAAGGGGTAGGGCCTGGAAAGGGCCTCTGAAGATCATGAGGTCTGGCACACAGCCCTGTGAGGAGAGGCTGAGGGAGCTGGGGGTGTTTAGCCTGGAAATGAGGAGGCTCAAGGGAGACCTTATTGCTGTCTGCAACTACCTGGAGATGGCACTGGATGAGGCACTTGGTGCCATGGTTTAGTTGATGAGATGGTGTTGGATGATAGGTTGGACTCAATGATCTCAAAGGTCTCTTCCAACCTGGTCTGGTCTGGTCTATTCTATTCTATTCTATTCTATTCTATTCTATTCTATTCTATTCTATTCTATTCTATTCTGCTTTGGATTTGTTGCACTTGAGAGCTCTGGGCAGAGATTAGTCAAATTCGTTACACAAGGCAGTGTGAAAGGAAAAGTTTCATAGTTTCATAGTTTCATTCAGGGTTGGAAGGGACCACAAGGATCATCTAGTTCCAACCCCCCTGCCATGGGCAGGGACACCCCACACTAGATCAGGCTGGCCACAGCCTCATCCAGCCTGGCCTTAAACACCCCCAGGGACGGGGCCTCGACCACCTCCCTGGACAACCCATTCCAGGGCTTCACCACTCTCATGGTGAAGAACCTCCTCCTCACATCCAGCCTGAATCTCCCCACCTCCAGCTTCATTCCATTCCCCCTAGCCCTATCACTACCTGAGATCCTGAGCAGTCCTTCCCCAGCCTTCCTGTAGCCCCCTTCAGATACTGGAAGGCCACAATTAGGTCACCTCGAAGCCTTCTCTTCTGCAGACTGAACAGCCCCAACTCCTTCAGTCTGTCCTCATAGGGGAGGTGCTCCAGCCCTCTGCTCATCCTCCTGGCCCTTCTCTGGACACCTTCCAGCACCTCCACATCCTTCTTGTAATAGGGGCTCCAGAACTGGAGGCAGGACTCCAGGTGGGGTCTCAGCAGAGCTGAGCAGAGGGGGAGGATCACCTCCTTTGCCCTGCTGGCCACACTTCTCCTGATGCAGCCCAGGATCTGATTGGCTTTCTGGGCTGCAAGTGCACACTGAGAGCTCCTGGTGAGCTTTTTGTCCACCAGCACCCCCAAGTCTCTCTCCTCAGGGCTGCTTTCCAGCCAGTCCCTGCCCAGCCTGGATTTGTGCCTGGGATTGCCTCGGCCCAGCTGCAGGACCCTGCACTTGCTCTTATTGAACTTCATGAGGTTGGCCTGTGCCCACCTCTCCAGCCTGTCAAGGTCCCTCTGGATGGCCTCCCTTCCCTCCAGTGTGTCTGCTGCACCACACAGCTTGGTGTCATCAGCAAACTTGCTGAGGGTGCACTCAATGCCACTGTCCATGTCACTGACAAAGATGTTGAACAAGACAGGTCCCAGGACTGATCCCTGAGGGACTCTGCTTGTCCCTGGCCTCCACTGGGACATGGAGCCATTGACAGCCACTCTTTGGGTGCGGCCATCAAGCCAGTTCCTTATCCATCTAGTGGTCCACCCATCAAACCAAGTGAAAGCTCCTGCCCTAGGAAGGCTCCGTGGGTGCCCTGCAGGTTCTCTGAGTGCTCTCTTCCTTTCCATTGTTGTTCCTTTCCATTTTATGTACAATAACATGCTCAGGAGTCTCCAAACACCACTGAATATATAAACAGCAAACTGCATCCACCCAGAGACAACTGCTTCATGCCTTCAAACAAATCTGCAGGGAGAAACTGAACTCAGAGGCACAGTCACCTTGCAGCTTTACAGCCCACATCTGAAAAAGCAGTGACTGCCCAGCTTTCTGTCAACTGTTTGCCTTGAATTTAGTTCTCATCTCCTCATGCCCTGGAAATGAGAAATGGAAGAGGAAAATGTGTGAGGGGAAAACCTCGCTGTGAGCTCTGCAGTGATCACACCACCAGCCAAGAGGGATGGTTTCCCGTGAAGGACTCTGTCCTGCAAGGGATTCCATCACTGACAGGGATCATTCCTCTGCCCTAAATGGAGGCATGAGAGGTCTTACAGCCTTAGAAGCAACAGCTTGCACACTTAGAAACAACATCCCTGGGAATGGCAAGCACCAGAGTGTGGCTTGTGCAGCCAGGCTGGATGTGGCTGTGAGCAACCTGCTGTAGTGTGAGGTGTCCCTGCCCATGGCAGGGGGTTGGAACTGGCTGAGCCTTGAGGTCCCTTCCAACCCTGACAGTTCTATGATTCCATGATCTACTTTAGAAGGAGAGGCTGAAACCCCTGGGGCTGTTTAGCCTGGAGAAGAGCATCCTGAGAGGGGATCAATCAATGCTGATCAATAGCTAAGGGGTTGAGGTCACGAGGATGGGGCTGGGCTCTTTTCAGTGGTGCCCAGTGATGGCACAAGGGGCAACAGGCACGAAGTAGAACACAGGAGGTTTCACCTGAAGCTGAGGGGGAAAAAATCACTGTGAGGGTGCTGGAGCCCTGGAGCAGGCTGCCCAGAGAGGTTGTGGAGCCTCCTTCTCTGAAGACTTTCAAAACCCACCTGGACTCATTCCTGTGCAAGCTTATCTAGGAGAACCTGCTTGAGCAGGAGGGTTGGGCTAGATGATCCTACTCTAGCAGGGGGGTTGGACTAGGTGATTTCCAGGAGTCCCTTCCAACCCCCTCCCCAGCATTCTGTGATTCAGGGATTGCTGACACTTGCCCAGTGTCCATTGCCTGAAAGGCCTGGACTTGGTGTCTTTCTCAGGGCTGAATGATTTAGATGAGAAGAGTTATTTGGTTTTCAGGAAAGAATTATTGTTCCCTTGTGCAGCAGGTTTTTATGTGGCCAACAAAGCTTTGTGATGTTTCTAGCATATGGTGTCAGTGCATTTGCTTGACAGCTCACTTTATACTTAGTCCAGAAGCTTGAGTTAGAAGTGGGAAAACACAAGCAGTGATTAGAAACTCCTTAGCTCTCACCTGGCTCTTCTCACTGACTCCCTGTGTGGCTTGGGAGAGTGGGCTACAGCAGTTTAAATACAGCCTCTGAGCCAGACTGATGAGTTTCTGGCTAGGGAAAGACAGTGCAGAGCTTCTCCCTTCTTTTCTTTCTCCTGAAGTCTTCACTTAATGATTTAATCACTGAAAAGCCACTTGGACATTAATGTCTACATCAGTCTCCCCATTTCTAAATGTAGTATAGAATCCTAGAATGGTTTGGGCTGGAAAGGACCTCAAAGATCACAGAATCACAGAGGTTGGAAGAGACCTCAAAGATCATCAAGTCCAACCTGGCACCACAGACCTCATGACTAAACCATGGCACCAAGTGCCACATCCAATCCCCTCTTGAACACCTCCAGGGATGGGGACTCCACCACCTCCCCAGGCAGCACATTCCAGTGGCTAACAACTCTCTCTGGGAAGAACTTTCTTTCAGGTTAGAGGCTGAAGGAACTGGGATTGTTTAGCCTGGAGGAGACTCAGGGGAGACCTTACTGCTGTCTACAACTACCTGAAGAGAGCTTGTAGCCAGGTGGGGGGTGGTCTCTTCTCGCAGGACAGCACAAAAGGACACAGTCTCAAGCTGTGCCAGGGGAAGTTTAGGCTGGAGGTGAGGAGAAAGTTCTTCCCAGAGAGAGTTGTTAGCCATTGGAATGTGCTGCCCAGGGAGGTGGTGGAGTCTCCATCCCTAGAGATGTTTAAGAGGGGATTGGATGTGGCACTTGGAGCCATGGTTTAGTTGTCAGGAGGTGTTGGGTGACAGGTTGGACTTGATGATCTTTGTGGTCTTTTCCAACCTTGTTGATTCTATGGTTCTATGATTGCTTCAGATGTCTTTACTTGCACAAATCACAGGCTTTCACTTTTGTTTTGATTTGGTTTTTTTCAACCATTGTTACTCTGCTGTGTCAGGAGAAAATGGCAGGGTTGTGGCAAGGGCTGCCCAGCTCCCTTGCAGCAATGTGTAAAATGTCCAGAGTCACAGAATCATTTCAGTTGGAGAACACCTTTAAGATCATGGAGCCCAACCTTCTCCAGCTCTACCAAGGCTGGTGCTAAACCATGGCCCTCAGCACCACATCTCTACAGCTTTGAAACACGTCCAGGGATGGGGATTCAACCTGTTCCAGTCTTTGAGAACCCTTTCAGGGAAGAAGTGTCTTCTAACATCCAAACTAAGCCTCCCCTGGCGCAACTTGAAGCCATTTCCTCTCATCCCATCACTTGTCACGAGGGAGAACAGACCAGATCCCACCCATCTCCAACCTCCTTTCAGGAGTTGTAGAGAGCAATGAGGTCTCCAATCTGCCTCCTTTTCTTCAGGCTAAACAACCCCAGTTCCCTCAGCCTCTCCTCACAAGATCTGTGAGAGCATTTCTAAGCAATGTATCACTCCAGTTCTGGGCCCCTGAATTTAAGGACATTAAGACTCTGGAAGGTGTCCAGCAAAGAGCAACAAAGCTGGGGAGGGGTCTGGAGCACAGCCCTGTGAGGAGAGGCTGAGGGAGCTGGGGGTGCTTAGCCTGGAGAAGAGGAGGCTCAGGGGAGACCTTCTTGCTCTCTACAACTCCCTGAAGGGAGGTTGTAGCCAGGTGGGGGTTGGTCTCTGCTCCCAGCCAACCAGCACCAGAACAAGAGGACATAGTCTCAAGCTGTGCCAGGGGAGGTTTAGGCTGGATGTCAGGAAGTGGTTCTCCATGGAAAGAGAGATTGGCCATTGGAATGTGCTGCCCAGGGAGGTGGTGGAGTCCCCATCCCTGGAGGTGTTCAAGAGGGGATTGGATGTGGCACTTGGTGCCATGGTTTAGTAGTCATGAGGTGTTGGGTGCCAGGTTGGACTTGATGATCTCTGAGGTCTTTTCCAACCTTATTGATTCTATGATAACAACAGCCCACAGGTAACCAGCCACACAGGAACACTTTCTGCTTTCAAGTATCTCCAGCAGTCTCCAGGTCCTGCTTTTCTGGGTCCTCACCTGTCAGTGCTGAGAATGTTTTGCTGCGTTTCCAGCACTGTCATCCTGTGCCCCAAAGAGGAGGCACATTGCAAATCTCCAAGGCTGAGGTGTCCTTACATAATCATCATTCTGGGCTCTGCTCCTTGATGGGGATTTTTGGTGGGCATGTGATGAACCAAAGTCCTCCCTCTCATCTGTGTCATCACACAAATTATACACTTTCCACAAGGAAGATTTTAAAGCCATTTTAAGCAGTAAACCTCTATATGAAGACAGTAATTGTACATTGTGGCCTAAGGACCAGTGCCAGATTGACCATCTGATGACAAGCAGCTCCTTGAGCAACTATTGTCCTCGTACAGGCTGCCTACTGTTGTATTCCCAAAGCTGCCAGGATCTCTTTGGATCATCGAATCACAGAATTGTCAGGGTTGGAAGGGACCTCAAGGATCAGCCAGTCCCAACCCCCCTGCCATGGCCAGGGACACCTCACACTACAGCAGGTTGCTCACAGCCACATCCAGCCTGGCTGCAAACACCTCCAGGCAGGAGGCTTCCACCACCTCCCTGGGCAACCTGTGCCAGGCTCTCACCACCCTCATGGGGAACAACTTCTTCCTCACATCCAATCTCAATCTACCCATTTCTAGTTTTGTTCCATCCCCCCCAGTCCTATCATTACCTGACACCCTCAAAACTCCCTCCCCAGCTTTCTTGTAGCACCCTTCAGATACTGGAAGGCCACAATTAGGTCTGCTGGGAGCCTTCTCTTCTCCAGACTGCACAACCCCAACTCCCTCAGTCTGTCCTCACAGCAGAGCAGCTCCAGCCCTCTGCTCATCCTCTGGCCCTTCTCTGGACACCTTCCAGCACCTCCAGATCCTTCCTGTAATAGAGGCTCCAGAACTAGACACAGTACTCCAGGTGAGGTCTCAACAGATATCAACCAGACATAGGTGCTTCCCACACAATTGCCAGGCTCTGAGTGAAATTTTCAGCAGTACCTTTGTCACTGAGCTCAGTTGACTTTGAGTGGTACTTGGAGACCAAACACCTGCTCAGATTACTCCAATTTCTCCGGCCAGGAGTTACCAGAGGTTGTGCATAAGCTGAGTAGCAGTAAATGGCTGTGTGCACACAAGTGCAGTGTAATCTGACCTCACTTGAACCTCTCCCATTAGGAGGGAAGTTCAGAGCTGCCATAGGCTGAAAGCAGGCACATGGAGAAGTTCTGCAGCTTAGCAGGCACATGGGAACCCATGGGGGGACCTGGAGGAGCTGGGTGGTTAATCTGGGCTCTTGGGTTCTCAGATCCCTTTTT